>NC_053493.1:271931786-272051786 GCF_905171775.1 Rana temporaria
GACGTTAGCGGATGCTCATCCGCTAACGGACGCTAGCCCATAGGGAAGCATTGCAGTCCGTTAACGGACGTCCAAAAAACGGACGAACGGAACGGACGTGTGAAAGAGCCCTAAGAGATGAACTTTGAGCAAATATTTTTTCAAGAAGCCACTTAATCTAGCTAAGTAATCATAAAAAATTATTACGTTTATTTTAACTTGCAACTAGCATGTGTGCCTGAAGGTGTCTTCATATGAGTCTCTTGTAATCTCCTGCACAGAGACATAAATGCAAATAGGACTCCATTACACTGAACCTGCACAAGGCCCCATTTACACTTGCATTTAGGGGTAGATTGTGATTTACTCTGGGAGGCTCTGCACAAACTGTGTACAAGATCAATCATCCACAGGTAATTGCTGCATGCACAAATACATGTGAATGGCTGCAAATAGCTGTAGGCACTGTCAGACTCTTATTGCTTTGTATGGGGCTGCCCGTAGCTCATTGCAGAAACTCTGCAGGAAATTGTAATCTGCCCCTAAAAGGTTAAATGAGGACTAAAACATAGAAGAGCAAAGTGATGACCTCAAACAATGTCTTGTAGCATCAATGTTCAATAACAATCTAGGTGATGAGAGAAAATTAAACAAGTATTACCTCTGCAGCCATTTCCCATAGTACCCAAATGATTTCCAAGAAAGAAATGTATTGAACTATGCCCATGAATTATGCTAACATACGTGGATTAACGCATATAATTTATATCCTAAAATTATGATTTTTATTTGCCTAAAATGTAGCTTTAAGCATATTTTATGTTGGACCTTTAATAGCTATGAGATAATTCTAAAGCTATTTGAGTTAAGATCTTGAATCATTATCAAAGAAACAGACATGACGACATTTCATGGTTACCTCAAGAATTTATCATGTATAACATGCATAATTTAAACATAAATAAAAGCATGCTACTTTTTTGTACAGATTACCTAATTTCTTAAAAAATATTGATATGCAAATCATCCCTAATTCAGATAAAAGCATCACACTTAAAATGTGACACTTGTGTCTATAGCTATATTTTATTCATGTGTGTCGATGAAATGTAACCAGAGAAAAGTGTGTTCCTAATCAATGGCATTCACCTAATAATTCTCAAAGCAGATGTAAAGACAAAGAAGCTGAGTTGAGAGTTGAGAATCTTCACTCAAAAATTGTGTGATTGTTTACTTATTTAATTATCCAAGCAAGTGAAAAACAAATTGTTGTTCTCTTTGAATGCCCCATCATGTGCACATGCATCTTGTGCAGTTCTGCACAGAAACCACCTTGAGCCCAGGTTCACACTGGGTACGATTTGGTACGATTTGAGATGCGATTTCACATGTCAAATCGCATCTCAAATCGGCAGCATTTGCCGGCAATTGTTGGCAATGGCACTGTCCTAATCGGTGCGATGCCGCATCTGCGGCGCTGCACCGATTTCAAAAAGTAGTTCCTCTACTACTTTTTGCGATTTCGGGCCACGATTTACATTGAACCCTGCACAAATGTCTCTTAAATCGCGTCCGAAATCGCGGCAAAATCGCAGCAAAAATCGCAGCCGCGAAATCGCGGTAAAATCGCGGTTTTACCGCGATTTTTAATTCGCAGCAGTGTGAACCTAGCCTCCAGGTTGTATTGTCAAAGCCTAATTGAACAAGCTGATGTTAGAAGCTGGTGGTTACTATGCATAGCTGCACCAGATTTCGAGTGCTTCAGTTTTAGTAAATTCCCCCTTTGTTTGATTTCCAGCTGCTTTAGTAAATTGGCCTTAAAGTTTCCAAACAAAGGACAGTGCAGGTTTGGTTTTAGAAGTGGAGTATGATCATGACATGTTACGACCATTTTAAAAAAAAAAAAAACAACAAAAACTTAAGGCCTAAATTAAGTCTAAAAAATAAAAAATCAGCTCAAGTGATGTGTCCCTTGTGCTGCTTCATGCAGATTTAGTTGAAATCCTCCATCCGCCAGTCCCCTTACACTTGTAGTAGCAATCTTCCAGAGCTGAGGGACCTGTCACATGCACTCATCCAGAATATCGACTTTGCCCACCCTTTCTGTCCCCTTCCTCTATTTTAACCGCTTAAGGACTGCCCCACGTACATATACTGTGGCAGGGCAGCCCTTAAACGCAAAATCACGTACCCACGGCTCTGGAGCCCAACTTGATTGGACACAGCGGGTCCGGTGGATGCAATGTCTGCCGGGAACCCAGCGATCATTCATAGAGAGGCAGAACGACGGTCTGCTTATGTAAATAAGGCAGACCACCATTCTGCCAGAGAGGAAAATGGAGATCTCATATTTCTGCTAAGTAGAAACAAGGATCTCTGTTTTCCTTTAGTTAAAGCACATCCCCCACAGTAAGAAAGCACTCATAGGGAACACATTTAACCCTTTGATTGCCCCTGATGTTAACCCCTTCCCTGCTAGTGTCATTTATACAGTGACAGTGCATTTTTTTAGCACTGATCACTGTATTGGTGTCACTGGTCCCCAAAAAGTGTCACTTACTGTCAGATTTGGCCGCCACAATGTAGCCGTCCTGCTAAAAATCGCTGATCGCTGCCATTACTAGTAAAAAATATAAAAAATAAATAAAAAGTCCCTAAATCTATACCATAGTTTGTAGATGCAAAACCTTTTTTTTATTGGATATGTTTTAAAGCTGAAAGTAAAAAATATTTTTTTTTTTCAAAATTGTCTGTATTGTTTTGTTTCTAGATCAAATAAAACCAAAAGAAAACTCTAATTGTGGGGAAAAAAAGGACATCAATTTTATTTGGGTACAGTGTTTCATGACAGCACAATTGTCAGTTAACCACTTCCCGACGACCGCATGTATATGTACGTCCACAATATGGCACGTACAGGCAAATGGGCGTACATGTACGTACATGCGGTGGTCGGGTTCCCTCGGGGAGCGATCCGGGACGACGGCGCGGCTATTTGTTTTTAGCCGCTCCGTCGCGATCGCTCCCCGGAGCTGAAGAACGGGGAGAGCCGTGTGTAAACACGGCTTCCCCGTGCTTCACTGTGGCGGCGTATCGATCGAGTGTTCCCTTATATAAGGGAGACTCGATCAATGACGTCAGTCCTACAGCCACACCCTCCTACAGTTGTAAACACACACTAGGTGTACCCTAACTCCTACAGCGCCCCCTGTGGTTAACTCCCAAACTGCAACTGTCATTTTCACAATAAACAATGCAATTTAAATGGATTTTTTGCTGTGAAAATGACAATGGTCCCAAAAATGTGTCAAAATTGTCCG
This sequence comes from Rana temporaria, assembly GCF_905171775.1. NCBI lineage: Eukaryota > Metazoa > Chordata > Amphibia > Anura > Ranidae > Rana > Rana temporaria. Next base: position 271,935,086 of record NC_053493.1, read on the forward strand.
AAGTGTCCGCCATAATGTCGCAGTCATGAAAAAAATCGCTGATCGCCGCCATTAGTAGTAAAAAAAAAAATAATAAAAAAAAATAAAACTATCCCCTATTTTGTAAACGCTAAAAATTTTGCGCAAACCAATCGATAAACGCTTATTGCGATTTTTTTTACTAAAAATAGGTCGAAGAATATGTATCGGCCTAAACTGAGGGAACATTTTTTTTTATATATATGTTTTTGGGGGATATTTATTATAACAAAAAGTAAAAAATATTGAATTTTTTTCAAAATTGTCGCTTTATTTTTGTTTATAGCGCAAAAAATAAAAACCGAAGAGGTGATCAAATACCACCAAAAGAAAGCTCTATTTGTGGGGAAAAAAGGACGCCAATTTTGTTTGGAAACCACGTCGCACGACTGCGCAATTGTCTGTTAAAGCGACGCAGTGCCGAATCGCAAAACCTGGCCTGGGCATTAAGCTGCCTAAAGGTCCGGGGCTTAAGTGGTTAAACAATGCAGTGCCGTATCACAAAAAATGGCCTGGTCAAGAAGTGGTTAAAGAAGCTGTACTATAGCTTCCATGAATGAAATGGGGTCTATGAATGAAGGACGGGCGGATGAATGAAAGTCCACCTTCTCTATTCATAGATCCTTTTTCATTCATAGAAGCTATAGTACAGCTTCTCTGAATGGAGGAGAGGCCAGAAAGGTTAGGCATAGTCTAAATTCTTGATGAGTACATATGACAAGTCCCTCCTCAAAAAAAACCCTACCAGAAGATTACGGTGGAGGGGTGGGGGGGATTGGAGAACAGACAATTTCAACTAAATATGAAGCCAGCAGCACAAGCGACACATCATATTGACTTTAAGCAATGTCCCTTGTGCTGATTTATTTAAAACACATTTTGACTAAACTTAGTCTTTAAATACCTTTTTTTGGGTTTTAATCGAGGCGACATAATCTTTTGTTTAGGGCTATAAAGGTAAGGGCTAGAGAAGGAATAGGGCTGCAGCAAAATGTCATTTTATCTTACATTGAAGGACATCCCTGATTGACTGATAGTGGTGCCCTCCCAGAGCTTATGTCTATCATGCTCATGCTGCACTAGGTGAGCAGGATTGCAGGCTGAGAGTCACCATATCAGGCTGATCCAGAAAAAATACCACTGCTCCACGGCAAGCAGGGCAGCAAGTGCTGTTGCCTTACTGTAGGAAGTGCAATGCAGGATTGAGGCACAAAATTAGTTATATATTATTTTCATAATTTGGGTTTGCATACACTGAAAACAAGTGCAGATAAAATATACTACTCATATTTTGAAAGGAATAGTAAATCTGTTTAACCGCTTGCCGACCAGCCGCCGCAGTTATACGGCGGCAGGTCGGCTCTGCTGGGCAAGATCACGTAGATCTACGTCATCTTGCCAAGCAGCCAATAGGGGCGCACGCGCCGCCGGAGGGGCGCACGTGCGCCCGCCGCTCGCCCCTGACGCGCGTTCCGGGGGGACGCGATCACCGCCGGGCACCCGCGATCGCTCGTTACAGAGCGAGAACCGGGAGCTGTGTGTGTAAACACACAGCTCCCAGTCCTGTCAGGGGGAGAAATGCCTGATTGTCTGTTCATACAATGTAAGACCAGCGATCAGTCATTTCCCCTAGTCAGTTCACCCCCCCTTCAGTTAAAAAACACCCAGGGAACATACTTAACCCCTTCCTCGCCCCCTAGTGTTTACCCCTTGCCTGTCAGTGGCATTTTTATAGTAATCAATGCATTTTTATAACACGGATCGCTATAAAAATGCCAATGGTCCCAAAAATGTGTCAAAAGTGTCCGCTATTATCTCAGTACCGATAAAAATCGCTGATCGCCGCCATTACTAGTAAAAAAATTATATTAATAAAATAAAAATGCCATAAAACTATCCCCTATTTGGTAAACGCTATAACTTTTGCGCAAACCAATCAATAAACGCTTATTGCGATTTTTTTTATGAAAAATATGTAGAAAAATACGTATCGGCCTAAACTGAGGAAAAATATATTTTTTTAATATATTTTTGGGGGATATTTATTACAGCAAAAAGTAAAAAATATTTTTTTTCAAAATTGTCGCTCTATTTTTGTTTATAGCACAAAAACTAAAAACCGCAGAGGTGATCAAATACCACCAAAAGAAAGTTCTATTTGTGGGAAAAAAAGGACGCCAATTTGTTTGGAAGCCACGTCGCACGACGACGCAATTGTCAGTTAAAGCGACGCAGTGCCGAATCGCAAAAAGTGGCCTGGTCTTTGACCAGCAATATGGCTTAAGTGGTTAAAGTCTTTTGCAAGTTCTAGTTCTGTTATGTTGTGTAATAGTTATTCCACCACAGGGGCCACTGTGGCTGAATTTCCATCATTGCTCCTTGCTGTGTGTAAGGTTTTTCTTTAATTGGTGCTGGGGCGTGGTGTGCTCTCTGGTGACTGATGTCCATGAGATCTGATATGGAGTTCAAATAAGGAGGAGTGACTAACCCTAAATATCCCATTGGTGGAGCACAATTTGGAATGTTTTTATTTTTCCTTGTTTATATGCTAGCAGCTCACCTTAAACAAAGACCACAACAGGTCTAGTGGTGCTATTAGGAGAGGAGAGTGGAGTGGAATGTGATTTTCTATAAAGGATCCATATATTAAAGCCTTCTCAGACCAGCTGTGGATTTTCGATGCAGGCGAGGAGAGGAAAGTAGAATGTGAACTGCCATTAAGGATTTGAATACCAGAACTTGTGCTTCAAGTGCTCTACAAGTATACAACTTTCCAGGGAAGATGTGCAGCAAGTTCACAAGACTTACAATTCAATACTGCCACAAATGCATGGCAAGTCATCCTTGCTTTCTGGGTCTGGACTTTTATGCCTCGTACACACGATAGGAATTTCCGATGGAAAAAGTCAGATGGAATTTTTTCATCGGATATTCCGACCGTGTGTATGCCCCATCGGACATTTTCCGTCCAAAAATTCCGATGGAGTTAGAAAGAGAAATTCTGTTTGTATGAAATTCCGACGGAGAAAAAAAACACGCATGCTCGGAAACAATTTGACGCATGCTCGGAAGCATTGAACTTAATTTTTCTAGGCTTGTCATAGTGTTGTAGTCACTGTCTTGTTGACAACCAGAATTTGGTGTGACAGTGTGTATGCAAGACAGCTTGAACGGAATTCCGTCTGAAAAATCCGTCTGAGTTTATTCCAATGGAAACTCTGATCGTGTGTACAGGGCAATATTCTTGCTAATGAGCATGAAAGAAGTGAAAGAACACACAGATGATTAAGATGGGTCAAATGCCCCCCCCCATATTTCAGTTTGCACCAGAACTTTCGGACATTGCAAAAGTTTGGAGCCGAACAACGAACCCCATTAAAGTCTATGGTGGGACCCCAAACTGGAATGGAAACTCTGATCGTGTGTACAGGGCAATATTCTTGCTAATGAGCATGAAAGAAGTGAAAGAACACACAGATGATTAAGATGGGTCAAATGCCCCCCCCCATATTTCAGTTTGCACCAGAACTTTCGGACATTGCAAAAGTTTGGAGCCGAACAACGAACCCCATTAAAGTCTATGGTGGGACCCCAAACTGGAAAAATCTAATTTTGTCCATTTTAAAGGCTTATATGCAAGTTATTGGGCATACAAAGGGAATAGGGCCCAGGTACTGCACTAGGGGACATGTATCAATGCAAACAAGTTTTTAAAAAAGATAATTTTTAAATAAGCAGTGATTTAATGATGCTTACAGTGAAACAATGAAAATTAAAAATTCCTTTAAATATAGTGCCTGGGGGGACCCTTAGTTTGCCTGGTGCCTAGGTAAACTGGTGCTGTACCGTGTATAGAACCTACCACAGCAAATATGACATTTATATAGAAAAACAAGGAATTTTCCTTCCTTCTTTATTTTGTAAACAAAGGCCTGGGGAGCCAGTCTGTATGATGAGGCCACAATATTGGGAATTCCGAACAATATTAGAGACTTTTTGGATTAATGCAGGTACTTTAAATAGAAGTAACAGGTGCAGAAAAATTGGGCTTTGGGTGTTGGTGGTGCCTTCACACCGTAACCCTATAGATGTATTGTTGATGAAAGCAAGAATTGGTCTTGCTATAAGAAATTTTAATTATATGCATCTGTCAAACAGTTGTGAAAAAATTGGTCCATGAAACCTGTACCAAAAAATTACTTCAAGATAAAATCAACACCCACAAAGCTAGGCAGCACAGGCAGTCTTGCAGATAATTGAGATCCCCAAAACACATAATCAGCAACATCGGCATCAAGGTCTTGATAGCTGTTGCTAATCCAGGATTAATTCATTTTAACAAATGTCAGCTGGTCAAAGGAGTCCCCACTGTTCCTCCTTTGACCAACAGAAGCCTCAAAACTAGCTATTCCATTAAACTTTAACCTACCAGAGTATTGAAGGGCGTTACATAAACTCCTCTGTAAAGTGTCCTCAAGATATTTCATCCTCTGCTCCCTCTGTGGGGACAAGATGAGTTCTGAGACTTTTCTCTTATTGCCAACAATAATGATTCTTCTCCTTAATGCCAAGAATTCTTGGGTCCAGGCTTTGGAGAATAAGGAAGCCTATACACCAAAAGTTTGTGGAGGCATAAGCAGCTGAGTCCTCGTGGTCATTGATCATCATCACCACCAGATGTATGGAGACGTGGCGGCAAAACAATCTCCAACATCCTTCACAGTTACAAGCAGAGTTACTCAGTGTCCTGTGAATAAAATAAAGCATCCCTAATCATGCTTGCTGGACTGTGTCAGCAGTAACGTTGACCTTGCTGCTAACTGCTTTGCCTAACAATGCCACAACATTGCCTTTCACATGATGGCACAAAGCTGGAATGGCCTTACGTGAAAAATAAATAGTGACTGGGAACCTGCCATTGTGGTACAGCACATTCTGCAAATTCATGTAAGGGAGCAGAATACATCAGACAGAAAGGCAGGAGTTGTAAAGCCAGCAGCTGACATGTGAGAAGTGGGCCGGGAGATAACAGCTCCACAATTTGATGGAATAGGGTGACTGCTCTCTACCTTTCCACGATGGCTGCCTTAGGGGGGCGTATAATGTGTTATCAATGGTGTCCAGGCTTTGTGGAAAATGTACATACCATGTCAACCCTCCTAGCCCTGAAAATGTGTCAGCCAGTTTCAGCATTATGGCAAGTTCCTACTGAGAAAATAGCTCACTGAGTTAAAAGCTGTTTTCATGCTTACTGTCAATGTGACATATCAGCAGCTTACTCTTTCACCAAGTGACTTGAGAATATTTAGCAAATGTCACTGAATGAGCACCCACCCAATGTTAGATTAAACATTTAATGACAATGTGCCAATAGATGCTTTATAAATACAGCTCTACATTTTACATGTAAAATCACATAAAGTGATGGAATTGCTTGTTATAAAATATATACACAGATGCTGTGTCACTTAGTACTTTCTAACTTGTAACAATTTAACCAGATAATTATATGGCTTAAGCAGTGATAACGGGACCTGGTGTGTAGTTCACATTAGTTTGTATGATGATAAGGGCTGTCAGCTCTAAAGAATTGGACCCTTAAGGGCTGCCCTATTCTGTTTATGTTTTTAGTGAGTGTTTTACAATAAAAAATAATGGTGCATTGCCAATTGAAGACATTGAAATAATAACACAGCTATCTCTGAAGTGGCTCAGCAAGTCATTTATCTGGACCATTTCATATTTGTCTTGCTTTTTCATGCTAGTAAAAAATAGTTATACCAAGGTCAGTTTTAATAACTGACTTAAGCTCTGATAAGTGGCCAGACTTATTGACACTTATGTTAAAGTGCTCTGAGACCTTCAAAAATCAAGAAGGCTAAAGGAAAGCTGATCTAGTAAAAACACACAGATTATTATTGATAGCAGTCTATTAGTATTGATATAAGTTTGATGAGTACTGCACATCAATATCAATCTGTGCTAGTGAAAAACACTGAACACAACATCAATGAATGGTCGTCTCCTTGACCACTGTACCCCCTCACCTTATTTTGTAATATCTCATTAACAATTACTCATTTACATGGTTGGACTAAACTTACATTACATTACATGAAATGTACTGGCTTTCAAATTATTAAATTGCAACAGTTTAAAAAAATAAATAAAAATGATTTACTTGCCATTCTTCTTATTTCTCCCCTATGACTCCCCTGTCAAACGACTCCCTTAGAAAAGGACGAGTGACCCGAGGGGAGGACCCCCAGCGAAGAGAGAGCCAAAACCAACCAAAAAAAAAACACACAAACCACCCTCTCACACCATCCCTCCCCCACCCTATTCGGGAGAGAACTCGTTGCGGGGGCATCATCCCCACCCCGACCTCTCCTTCTTTCTGCCTCCTGCAGATTACTAGTCCCTTTTCAAGGACCTTTCCTACTGGTGAGCTCTTATTTCACTCAAAGACAATGTGTCCCTCCCCCCCCCTGGGCAGTTTAATCTCCCTCTCTTACATCTATACCCCCACCATATTCCTGGGTTTCCTCTTTCTTTAAGGTCGAACCTCCCAAAAAAAAAACATATACACCAATTCTCCTCTCTCCTTTCCCTTTTACCCCCCCCCCCCGCACTTCTCAATTATCAGGGGCCCCTCCTACATTTCTATACCTTACACCCATTTATGCACTTGACATTTCCTTGATATTACATGTCATGTACATAATATCTACACCCATGACACTCAATCCATTAAGCCCTTCCCACTAATGTACAAAAAAAAAAGAAACAAAACACCCAAAAATAGAAGTGCAGACAATAAAAATGATAGTGCCCAGCTCCCTTTTATCCAGAAGTCCCAAAACTCCATCCCTCTCATTTCCCTTCCCTTTCCCATCCCCACCCCCCCTAAAAAAAAAAAAAAGGATTTACGTGCCCCCTTATTTATATATATATATATATATATATATATATATATATATATATATATAGATATATATATATATATATATATATATATATAATCCCTTTAGAGGGGGACTCCCCCCATTTCTCACCCTTCCCCCTCCCTCCCCCTTTTATCTTCCAAAAGTGGACCCCCTTTTACCCCATTTACCATGTCAATATAAACCATCCCAAGTTTGTGAACCTCTTCCTAAACCCCAGTCTACAACCCGTGTACTTCGACCCCCATCCTTATACTGAAATAAAGACTCCTTGGAAAAAATAAATAAAAATGGGCCAAGGAGATACGTGGAAAGAAGAAAAAAAAGGAACCCCCCACTCCCATCTCTCACCTAGCGTGACATCCCCGATGAAAATGGCACGCAGTAAACCTGAAATGGAACTTGAGGGAATGAAGGTATCACTATACCCGGATTTGTCACAGAGGACTTTGATGCAGAGAAGGACAGTCCGACCAGTGTTGGAGGCCCTGCATGCAGTAGAGGTCAAGTACCGGTGGGGGTTACCATTTAGCTTGACGGCCTCACGAAATGGGAAGACAGCCACCTTTCGTACCAGAGATGATATACGTCGGTTTGCAGAGACATTAGATTTACCCCCAGTAGACTTTTTAGACTGGTGAAAGATTAACCCAGGAAACCCCCTACAACCCCCAGAGAAGTGGCAACAAGTTCAGAGAAGACGAAGGAATTATTCAAATAGACAGAAGGAGAATTTGCAAATATTTTTTTTTTTGTTGCTCCCCTCCCTCTCTCTATTTTTGGGTGACTTGCGCAGGATATGACAGAGTATGTTTATACCAGCTCAGGATGAGAGCAAAACTAACTTTTTTTTTTCCTACCCCCCTCCTTTTTTTTTTTTAGGGGGGGGCCCAATTAGAGGATAGGACATGTTTAACCACTTCCTGCCCGGTCAATAGAGGATTTACATCTGGGAAGTGGTTCTGAAATCCTGACTGGACGTCTATGGACGTCCTGCAGGATTTCATGTCGCGTGCGCGCCCATGGGGGCGGGCATGCGTGGCCATCGGTGATGCAGGGTGTCAGTCTGACACCCTGCATCTCCGATCTCAGTAAAGAGCCTCCGGAAGAGGCGGATCACGATGTAAACAGGAAAAGCCGTTGATGGCTCTTCCTCACTCGCTTCTGACAGACGCGAGTAGAGGAGAGCCGATCGTCGGCTCTCCTGACAGGGGAGGTTCATGCTGAATGTTTATCAGCGCAGCCCCCCCCTCGGATCGCCACACTGGACCACCAGGGAAGCCCACACTGGACCACCAGGGAAGGGCAAAAAAAAAGGGGGCAATAAAAAAAAAAAAAAGTCAGCAAAAAAAAAAAAGGCAGTAAAAAAACATGTCCATCAGTGCCACCCCACAGTGTCCATCAGTGCCACCTCACAGTACCCATCCATGCCCAGTGACCACCTATCAGTGCCCATCTGTGCCACCCATAAGTACCCATCAGTGCCACCCATAAGTGCCGCCCATGAGTGCCCATCTGTGCCACCTATGCGTGCCCATCAGTGCCGCCCATGAGTGCACATCAGTGCCGCCCATGAGTACCCATCAGTGCCGCCTATGAGTGCCCATCAGTGCCGCCTATGAGTGCCCATCAGTGCCCATCAGTGCCGCATACCAGCGCTGCCAATCAGTGCCCATCAGTGCCACCTCATCGGTGCCCATCAGTACTACCTCATCGATGTCCATCAGTGCCATCTCATCGGTGCCCATCAGTGCTGCCATATCAGTGCCCGTAATTGAAAGAGAAAACGTACTTATTTACAAAAAAAAATACAAAAAAATAAAAATGTATTTTTGTTCAAAATTTTCTGTCTTTATTTAGTTGTTGCGCAAAAAAAAAATCGCAGAGGTGATCAAATACCACCAAAGGAAAGCTCTATTTGTGGGGAAAAAATTTTGTTTGGGTACAGTGTAGCATGACTGCGCAATTGCCATTCAAAGTGCGACAGCGCTAAAAGCTGAAAATTGGCTTGGGCGGGAAGGTGCGTAAGTGCCTGGTATGGAAGTGGTTAATAGGTTGGAGGTATATGTGGTAATTATCTAGGAAGGGCCATGTACTCAGGACATTAATATATATATATATATATATATATATATATATATATATATATATATATATATATATATATATATACAGTACAGACCAAAAGTTTGGACACACCTTCTCATTCAAAGAGTTTTCTTTATTTTCATGACTATGAAAATTGTAGATTCACACTGAAGGCATCAAAACTAAATATAAAAAAAATAATAAAATATATTTCATATTCTAGGTTCTTCAAAGTAGCCACCCTTTGCTTTGATTACTGCTTGGCACACTCTTGGCATTGTCTTGATGAGCTTCAAGAGGTAGTCACCTGGCCGCAGTACCCCATCACTCTCCTTCTTGGTCAAATAGCCCTTACACAGCCTGGAGGTGTTTGGGGTCATTGTCCTGTTGAAAAAGAAATGATGGTCCAAGTAAACGCAAACCGGATGGAATAGCATGCCGCTGCAAGATGCTGTGGTAGCCATGCTGGTTCAGTTTGCCTTCAATGTTGATTAAATCCCCAACAGTGTCACCAGCAAAGCACCCCCACATCATCACACCTCCTCCTCCATGCTTCACGGTGGGAACCAGGCATGTAGAGTCCATCCGTTCACCTTTTCTGCGTCACACAAAGACACAGGGGTTGGAACCAAAGATCTCAAGTTTGGACTCATCAGACCAAAGCACAGATTTCCACTGGTCTAATGTCCATTCCTTGTGTTCTTTAGCCCAAACAAGTCTCTTCTGCTTGTTGCCTTTCTTTAGCAGTGGTTTCCTAGCAGATATTCTACCATGAATCTCCTCTTAACAGTTCTAGAGATGTGTCTGCTGCAAAAGGTGGCTACTTTGAAGAACCTAGAATATGAAATATATTTTCAGTTGTTTCACACTTTTTTGTTATGTATAATTCCACATGTGTTAATTCATAGTTTTGATGCCTTCAGTGTGAATCTACAATTTTCATAGTCATGAAAACAAAGAAAACTCTTTGAATGAGAAGGTGTGGAAAGTGGAGTGGGGGGGTTAACACTTAATAAATTATTATTATTGGTCAGAGGTAAGCTGCAAACAAGGCTGATTCTACAGGGAGACTTAAAGTGGTTGTAAACCCGCCTGAGACATTTTTACATTGTAAGGCTTACATATATGTACTGAAAATATCTCCTAAACATGCAAGGTTTAGGAAATATTTACCTTGTAGTGCTGCGCAGTAAAGAAATGGCCCTCCATGCAGTTTTTTCCGCAGCATGTGACATGACTGGCAGCTCCCGCGCGCATGCACGGGAATAACACCACGCGACTCCAGCCAGTCACAGAGCCTGAATCCGTGGCCCCTGAAGGAAGAAGGGTGAAGATGGATGATTCCACCAGCGGGGACATCGTGGACATTGCAGGCTTCGTTTGCAGGTATGTGCCACATAATGGGCTAGTATGCGATGCATACTAGCCCATTATGCTTTTACTTTGCAGGGCAATAGAGAGGAAGTAAAATCCACGAGGGTTTACTTCCTCTTCAATATGCTTGTTTCCCAACTTTTTTCTTTTTCTTTTTTTTGCATTACATTTGTAAAATAAATGCTGCTCTGACAGCATTTGATACCAGCAGGACTCCAGACTTACAGTTATACATCCTTGACTGTAGTTCAATAAGTATTCAGGCTGAATGCCCTAGTAATAATATACCTGTATACCATTTAGCACTATGTGGGTGTTTGTGGGAACTCCTTAGCAATTCACCCAATGAGAATAAATAGTTAAAAAAACTGGTTATACCAAATTTCCACCCTATTATATTGTAAGCTCCTATGAGCAGGGCCCGCTTAACCCTCTTGTATTTTATTGTATGGCAACTATACTGTCTCCCTTTATATTGTAAAGTGCTGCACAAACTGTTGGTACTATATATACCCTGTATAATAATAATAATAATAATAATAATAATAATAATAATAATAATAATAATAAATAATAATAATAAAGACCTAAAACCCCTATTACTGGAATCCCCAGTAAGCTTTAACATGTAGCTTTCAATTTTTCTGTGTTCAGTAAAGTGAAAAACTCACAAATTTACCAGTGTGTGCAAGAAAACTAAAGTTAAAAATGTTAAATAAATGGCATTAAAACAAATACACCGGTGTTGTTTTCTGCAGTGTTTTCATTTAACTCCTGCCTGTTAGCTCATCTGCAGTGTATACTACATTTAAAGCTATACTCCAGGAAAATTTAAAAACTTCACTTGCAGTGGGGCTTGGCCCACACTGGAAAGATTTAATGCAATTTTTTTTTGCCTAGGGTAAAGTTGTCTTATTGCTTGCTCCTGCAGTTTTGAGGACTGGTCCTACTCGTCTGGAACCTCTCGCTACCATTAGTAGTACTGTACCTGACAGACGGGTGACCTGACCCTACACTACCTACACGTAAAATCTTAAATAGATTTTGCCTGAATCAAGATGGCTGCCAGAATCACATGGGGCAGCAGCATTCAACCAAATAGCTTCCCCAGTGACCCAAGAAACAATAGAGGAACCATGATCCTCTTGAATTCCTCTCCAACTGCAACACCACTATGGTTTAGCACCACCTGCAGTGGAGAAAGTAGACTGCACCTGCCTACACCTCAACACAGCAAAGGACAATATGAGAAATGCAAGGAACGTAGTAAAGAGAAAGTAAATGGGGGTTGACTGGGCCCCAATACTCCCTTCACCCAGGCCCATGACCATCTGAACAGTCTGTTGAGCTTGCAGGAGCTGCTGGCCTGTCCATAGTTGCTGTACTTGGGCTCCCTGCTTCTGAGTTTGTAGGAGCCAGAGGCTTGAGCAAAGGGGAGTTCCTGCACTGGTGGGACATCCACAGGGTTGAGTACCTCTCTGTGTCCAGCTGCTCTGGTGGAGCAGGTGCCACTTATTACGCAAGGTCTCAGCAGGTTGCAGTGGAGATTTCTTTGATAAGGGAAGGGCTGTTGTTCAACCCTACTGTATAGTGAGTTTTGCTCCCAGTTGGGCTCCAGTTTACTGCTTCTTTCATTTTTGGTATTCTTCATCAACACTCAGTCCAAGTGTTTAACATAACCCTCAAAGGTCTTGGAGAAAATGTAATATTGTCCAAGTAGACTAGCGCAGTTTCAAATTTGAAGTCTCCCAGGCATCTCTCCATTAACCCCTTCCAGTCTGCCTGAAAGACGACTACATCGTGGATTTAAAATGCCAGAAGGGCATCGATGAATGCCCTCCCATGCTCACACTGCCCATGGACTTGGCTTATCACAAACCGGGGTAAAGGGCCAATCACAGCGGCCATTTCTCATGTGATCAGCTGTCAGCCAATGACAGCTGATCACACAATGTAAACATAAGCCGGTTATCAGCTTTTTCCCCTCACACCTAACAGAGTAAGGAGAAAAGGAGATATCCAGCTTCTGTTAAAGGGACATCGGTCCAAAAATTGATGATGGGTGCCACCTATCAGTGCCCACCATTACCACCTATCAGTGCCCATTAGTACTGATAACCAGTGCCCACCAGCGCCACATATTAGTGCCCATCAGTGCTGCCAATCAGTGCCCATCAGTGCCTCATCGTCAGTGCTGCCCATCAGTGCCACCTAGCAGAGTCCATCTGTGCCCATAAGTGTTACCTATCAGTGCCACCTCTTAGTGCCCATCAGTGCCACCTATTAGTGCAGCCTCCTCAGTGCCTCTTGATCAGTGCCCACCAGTGCCACCTCATCAGTGAAACTTATCAGTGCCACCTATCAGTGCCCATCAGTGCTGCCTCATCAGTGCCTATTAGTGCAGCCTATCAGTGCCCATCAGTGCACATCAGTGATGGAGATAAATTACCTGTTTGCAAAATGTTATAACAAACTATGGGATTTGTTTTTCCTTTATTTATTTTTTGCAAAAAAATTAATAACCCAGTGGTGATTATATACCACCAAAAGAAAGCTCTATTTGTCTGGAATACAATTATAACAATTTCATTTGAGTACAGTGCTACATGACCACACAATCGTTTCAAATTGTGACAGCTGTAAAAGCTGTGAAAGCTGAAAATTGGCCTGGGCAGGAAGGAGTAGAAGTGCCCAGTAGGCAAGTGGCTAAGTGTTGAAACTTGTTGGGGGCCTTACTTAGCATAACGTTTTTGTTGCTATATAATTTTACTAACCAAATGCACCAACTGTGCAGTGAAAGCAGCAATTGGGTCAACTTGATTGCTTTGGCAGGTAGTGACCTGAAACCTTTTACAGGCAGAGAGAAGCTTTTCCATGACCAAAGATATATACCCAGTCCCTTTAGTCATAAAAATCCAACTTTTTTTTAAAACAGGAGTTTAGTTTAAAGCATAGGTGCTCTAACTGTGGCCCTCCAGCTGTTGCGGAACTACAATTCCCATCATGCCTCTGCCTTTGAGAGTCATGCTTGTTATGCCTTTTACACACGGTCAGACTTTTGACCATGCAAAAGTCCGCCGTGAGTCCGTCGGAAGGCCGACGGAAAGATAGAGAACAGGTTCTCTATCTAAGGTTGGTCGGACTTCCAAAAAAAAAGTCCAATGGAGGCTACACACGGCCGGACTTTTCCGAGAAAATAGCCTGTCGGATTTTTTTTCTCGGAAAGTCCGGCCGTGTGTACGAGGCATTACTGTTATGGTCTAAAGAGTATACTCCTGACCCATTCTTGGAATCTGTAAAATGTCTAGACAGAACCAGGCACTGGAGCAATGTGGCTTACATTATCAGTGACCATCCAGAGGGCAATGAGAAGCAACAGGTAGCAAGAAAACCAAAGGGAAGGAGATGGAAATGGTGTAAGACAGCTCTGATCTGTCAGCACTTGAAGTGGGTAAACAGCAAGGCGAGTCTGTTATAATATGCAAGTATGGCGTTCTATTTCTGTTTGTGCTGCTGTTAGAGAGAAACTCGCTCTTCAAATAATGGTAACTGCTGACATTCCAGTATATACACCTCTCTTTGTTGGCACACTGCGGCTGCCAACCCAATACACCAGGATCTGGACACTGACAATACGCAGGGGGGAAGTGACATTACGATGGGATGGCCGGTTGATGAAGAGGCATGGCTACATGTTTTGGAGCATGTAGCCATGCCTCTTCATCACCAGACCATCCTTATGTCCCTTCCGGCCTGCTCCCACTGTGCATTCCAGCCAGGGCCGGTCCTAGGGTCACAGACGCCTGGGTGCAGAAATATTTCTGGCGCCCCACATTGGCGTGGTCATCTTTACCAACTCCTCCCCTTTACAATTGTTTCTATGGCAACGACTCAAACACAGAGATGCTCCCCTAACACGAAAAAAGAGAACACGTCAGGCACGGACTGCCCCACAGAGACGTCACTGCATGGCTGGTCTCTCTCCACACAGAGACAGCCGCTGCTTCACTCTCCTCCTCTGACAGGAGGAGGGAGGGGGGATGGGCTTGGGCAGGAAACACAGTGGTGGCGGTGATGACTGGCAGAGAGAGCCACCTCTGGACACGGACAAGGAGAGGAGGAGGAGGAGAGCACTCTGGTGCTTCAGTGCCCCCACCTTTGTGGCGCCTGGGTGCACTGCACCCCACGCACCTGCCTAGGATCAGCCCTGATTCCAGCCTTGTTTCCGGATGCTTCAGGGCTCCTGTCAGTGTCCAGAGCCCAGTGTATTGAGTCGGCGGCCAAAATGTGCCTATAGCGAGAGGTGTATATATTGGGATGTCAGCAGTTACCTTTATTCAATGAGCAAGTTTCAGTTCCATATTATGTGAGTTGCCATATGTGATTTTAGATACAGTACATGGAAATGCTATAATACTGCACTGAGTTGGTGCTCCCCTTTTTTTCTTATTTCTATATTTACAGAGTGCTTCTACTCTCGGATCAGCTGCCACAATTATAACAAACATTTCAGAACACATACCCCAAGTGACTTTCTGTTGGGCTATTTTATATATTAACTTATTGGTGCTTTAACCCTTGTGCACCATTCACACTTTACTGTTTAGAGTTCCCCAACATTCTATCTGACTTCTTATCTGGAGTAAAAAAAAAAGAAAGTTTTAGTATTTTAACGTTAAAGCAGACATAGTATTACAAATATAGATTCTTTACACTTTTTCATAAAACAGTGTGCTTTCTCTGAAATTCAAACTAAGGTTGCAATCACAAAGGCAAACCAAAATTTATTTTAGAAGCTTTAATATTCTAAGACAGCTACAAAATGATTATCATCTCAATGTCTGCTGTGATCTCTGAAAAAGATACATCATTTGGGTTCAAATGGAGGTTGTTGTACAATCTCTGCAATAAAACTCTCATTATTGCATGCTAAAGAGTAGTGAGAAAATTAGTAAATAATATCAAAACAGTAACTTCATCCTTTTCGATATGTAAACCATTAATCTCTGCAATAGTTTTGACATTGAAACTTTACCTCTAGGTATTTCAAGGCATTTATCACAAAAACGCAGCACATTCATCATTTAAAATAGGAAAATAATTTCTTTTTATTTGAGTATTTAGGTTTAAGTGTTCATTTGTATACCCATTCTGAAGACTTTTGTTGAATATTTATAAGATTCAGTCTGCCTACAAGATAATTATATTACACTAATATACTATGAATGAATGAAAGCAGTAATTATGTTTTTATTCACTACCATTTTGTAATTTACAGTTGCCTTTGTTCGAAACATTTAGAATATTCATATTAAATTGTTTTCCAAATGCACTCTCAAGGCAGACTTAATTTTATAATAAAAAAAAATTCTAAAAACTTAAATGCAGTGATATATGTGGAATAACTTAATCATTGTAAAAATTATATTATATGATAAGAATCAGATTGTATTAAGCAATATGTTGTTTATACTGTGGTGGGATAATACTAATAAACAAACCTTCCTGCTTTTTTAAATACTTAAGCCCAGAAGGCTTTACCCCCTTAATGACCTGGCCATTTTTTGCGATACGCCACTGTGTTATTTAACTGACAATTGCACGGTTGTGCGACGTTGTACCCCAACAAAATTGATGTACTTTTTTCTCCACAAAGAAAGCTGTCTTTTGGTGGTATTTTATCACCTCTGTGGTTTTTATATTTGCGCTATAAACAAAAAAATAGCAACAATTTTGAAAAAACATATATATATATTTTACTTTCTGCTATAAAACATATCCAATAAAAATATGTAAAAAATCAAATTTCTTCATCAATTTAGGCCAATTTGTATTCTGTTACATATTTTTGGGAAATCCCAATTAGCGTATATTGTTTGTTCTGTGCAAAGATTATCGCATCTACAAACTATGGGATAGATTTAGGGACTTTAAACAAAAAATTACTAGTAATGGCGGTGATCAGCAATTTTTAGTGGGAATGCGACATTGCGGCAGACAAATTGGACACTACAGTAAGTGACACTTTTTGGGATATAGTGGAAGAGTGAAAGAGAGAGGATAACCACCACCGCCACCCAGACACACTGCCTCTTACCCTCCTCTTTGGACCTTTATTACAGGGGTCAGGTGAGCGTTGAATGCAAAGGGAACCCTTACTCTCGATCAACCATGATCAATCAGGTATTAGTAGGATGGATACAGATATACCAATCTCCACACTCGATCCCAGTATTCAAAACGTTGATTCCACAAATATCATTAGCCAATGAAATAGAAATGCCTCATGGTGCAGTAATGTTTATAAAATTGTTTAATGAAAAAAGCAAATGGTATTGCACTCACATGTTCCAAGTATAAAAAGCGTTTAATGCTGGCAAACACTGCCAACAAGATGGCTGCCATTTCCCAGCATACACTATCGTCACTTCACATCACACAAGCTCCTCCCTACGCATTTATTCATAGGTTGACGTCATCAGGGGCATGGCTAGATGTGCATAGAGGTGTATTATATAGGTGGAATGTCAGTTAAATTAAATGCATTTCAACCAGCGGAAACAGCCGAGGAAACTAAACCACACTGACTGACCACTGGCCGGAACACAACTCACCCGCAATAATAATATTGCTAAAGTGAGCTGAAATGTTGAAACAACTAGGCCAGCAAGTTCTAGTGGATTCATTCACAGAAATGCTGATGATTGCCAATTTGGAAACAGATAATGTTAAAACAAAATTGTACATTACTAATAAAAACAGTGTGCTGGAAGACAGCACCATCCTGTGGACAAAACAAGGTACCATGAACAATATCTCACAAAAGTGAGTACACCCCTCAAATTTTTGTAAATATTTTGTGAGATACTGTAACAAACAAATTACCAATACATTCAAAAATATCTACTCCACACAGATATAAATCTACCCTATAATTATAGAAACAACACCCAAAAAATATATAAAACTATATGATGTAAATATGACGAGGAAACCCTATGCATTACAAATAAATGCATTCACATCCCACTCGATGTTTAAACCGAACAGACTATAAGTCTTAGCCTGATAAATCCATTTGGTTTCAAGCCTAGAAACACCTCTGGTCATTTGGCTTGCTCTCCAATTACCTGTATACTTATCAATCAAATCAAAACAAATTGCATCAGGTGTTTAAATGGCAGCTGAACCTCCGTGAACATCATAGAGGATCGGTGGCCTCCTCCCCGGATAGAGAGGTACGGATAAGGTCTCCCACCAGAGGCCCTGACCCTAGGCCTGGTGAATCTTCTAGACCATCAGAAGCCAATCATATTAGGCCCCCTAGAGACCACTCTGATGATAGACATCCTAGGAATGATCACAATGGACCTAGGACACCAAAGCCTTGGTGGAAGAATAAAGGTAATCAAAAACCGAAATCAAAATCTCCAAGGAAGACAAACTGGAAAAATAAAAATAAAAATCATGGACAACCCCAGAACCAACAGGGTTATGAACAAAATTACCATCAGGAATCTAGACAACATAATCAGGAGTATAGAGACCCAAGAGATTATTATAAACCACCAGTAAATTATTACCAACAACAAGGAGGACCTTCTCAGCACCCCCAGCAAACTGGTGCACCTCCCCATAATAATTATTATTATGATAACAGAAGGAGCCCGGTGCATACGCAAAACGGATATGAACCACCTATAGGAACGAAGAAGACTCACGTTCCTCTTTTTTAGAATATCGCCGGAGCACCAAGACCCCACCTCGGTACGAACAGTTAGATCACGCCCAAAGCCCCAACGAACCAGGGGGTGCAGAGGGGGACACAAGGTCAAAAAGACGGAAAGTACAGTAGGCGAGGGTATCTATAACCTAAGTGGAATTGACCTTACCCCTGCAGAATTGATGACATTAGATAAGGGTTTGAAATTTGCCCCGAAACGGAATTTAAATAAATTTGATGCATATGTTGATGTTCGAAAATTTGTGCGTAAGCTGAACATTAAGAAATATATGCTTAATCAGCCTGTTAGGAATCAGGCTGATAGAAACATGGATGAAGGTAGAGTTCAATATAGCACTCTTAGAAACAAATCCCTCTTTAACCCTCAGGTGCCTAATAATCACCATATTGAGGTATTCAGTAAAATGGTCCTGAAAGATTTGGATAGCCTAAAGGTTAAACGCATACCTGACCCTATGATTATACATAGGGGGATCAAGGAGCTGGAGAAGAACAAAGGAATCATTATAAGGCCCGCAGATAAAGGCAGAGCAATTGTGGTCCTTTCAAGGGAGTACTACTATGAGGAACTGGATAATCAACTAAAGGACACTAATACGTATATTAAACTTAAAGGGAACCCCACACGAGAATATAAAGAAGAATTGGCTTATCTGGTGTACAGAGGGAGACAAAAAGGGGTCCTGAATAAGAGAGAGTATAAGTATCTGGTGCCAGACACATGCAGGGTACCTATCATATATACAATTCCCAAGATACACAAAGATCCTAAAAAACCTCCCGGGCAACCAATTATAAATGGCATTCAATCCATAAACTCTAGGTTGGGTGAATATGTGGATCGTTTCATGCAACCATTGGTGCCCAAGACTCGAGCGTATCTAAGGGATACAAAACATCTTATACAAATCTTGGAAACTATTAAAATGGAGACGGGTGATACCTATCTGCTTGCCACAGCAGATGTGGCCTCACTTTATACGGTGATCAACCATAAGGAGGCTATTGATGCGTCCAAATGGGCCTTGGATAAATTCAGCGACTTGGTGTCCAAGCAAAAACGCTTTATTTTGAGGAGTCTGGCCTACGGTTTGCAACACAACTACTTTTGGCACAAATCGGAATATTTCAGACAGCTTAACGGAGTAGCTATGGGTGCCAAATATGCACCAAGTGTTGCCAATATCTATATGGCAGAATGGGAGGAGACTGCCATATACAATGATTCACCGGACTCTTTAATAGTTTACAAAAGATTTATAGATGACTGCATTGTGTTATGGAAAGGGGATGACACCTCACTGAAACAATTTTTTGAAAAGTTGAATAAGAATGGAAAAAATATAAAACTCACTTATACTATAAGTGATAAGATTATCCAGTTCTTGGATTTAGAAATCTCCTTGGAAAATCAGAAAATAAGTACCAAAACGTTCTTCAAGCCAGTAGACCGTAATAGTTACATCCCAACAGACAGTTGTCATTATGACCCATGGCTGATCAACGTACCAAAAGGGCAATTGACGCGGATCAGAAGGAACTGTACGGATGATAATACATTTATGGATCAGGCCAAATTTGTAGGCTCTAAGTTTACACAAAAGGGCTACAGTGAATATTTTATTCAACTAAAGATTGAGGAAGTTAAGAATGTATCAAGAGAGAACCTGATTTCAGATAAAAAAAAGTTTGCAAAAGTGGAACAAGAAATACCTATCATCCTAAATTTAAATGCACAACACAGGCAACTAGAATCAATATTCAGGAAACATTGGCTGATTTTAAAAGCTGATAGGCAGCTCCAGGATGTATTGCCTGTTGCACCTAAAGTTGTGTATCGAAGCGCTCCCACTTTAAGGGATCTAGTTGCAAAAAGTGTCCCAGACCCCCCAAATAAAAAGGAGGTTCTGACTTTTTGGCAAGGAAAAGGTTTTTTCCCTTGCAAACGCTGTTTTGCATGTAGGAAGACAAATCAAAATGTCCAAAAATGTTCCAGTTTTTCATCTAATGTGACCAAAAAAGACTATAAAATAAAAGAGCTAATAACGTGCAGGACTGAGGGGGTGGTGTATGTGCTCCAGTGCCCGTGCTCTTTGCAGTATGTGGGACGCACTAAGAGACCCATGTGGAAAAGGATTAGGGAGCACGTACAAAACATTGAAAAAGGTTGTGATGAACATAATGTCTCACGACACTTCAAACAATGCCATAATAATGATCCAAGAGGTTTAACATTTTGGGCCATAGACAAGTATATACCCCACTGGAGGGGGAGTCACAAAGTCAGGGAGCTGAGTAAATGTGAATCTCGGTGGATTCACAAGATGGCTACCCTGGCACCTAATGGCCTTAACATCGAGTTTGACCTCAATTGCTTCATCGCAGATTTCTAATTAGGGGCATTTTATATATATTTTTATATATTTTTTATCCATATATATATTTTTATATATATATATATTTTTTATCAATATATATATTTTTATCAATATATTTTTATCATTATATATTGTTATTAATATTTTTTAATAATCTTATGGACTGGGTTTATTATTATAACCTATTGATCAGCTGATCATGTGTTTTTTTTGGTGAAGATTCACCAGTATGGGGGATTTTTATCCCCTTCCATTGTATGTCATGTCTATAGTAATTCTTGTAATATTACTATCACCCACTAGGGGGGGTGATTATCTATGCCTTCTTTTATTTATTTTTGAAAGTGGTTGAGTAATATTAGGTGTATTTATTCTTCTCACCACTGGAGGCAGTGATGTGTATAGGCTATTAGTTGTTCATAATGAAGGTTTCATTAATGAATTTTATAATGTATTTTAACATTTAATTTGTTCCAAATGGTCTCGTTTATATGTATTTTATTTGCTTGTAAAGATCACATTAAAATGTTGTGGCTAAAGCGCACCAGTCAGCCGGCAATGATGTGAAGGATCCACCCTCTGCTCTTGCCTCCATTGTCAGCTTGTATAAATAGACTGCTGACATGGTCACATGGCAACCCATGAATAAGTCAAGTGGCTATTGACGATACGCGTGGGGGAGAAGCCGAGTGATGCGATCGACGGTCGACGGTCGAATCCGTCCTTCTGAGGAGATCGTAGCACTGAGCGGCGTTCAATGACTGATTGCAGTTGAGCCTGTTTACCATCGAGGTTCCGTGAGTGCAATCATTGTATTGCAGGGTTCATTTCCCATTTTATTACGTTATTTGCACCATATATCTTTCTTTTCTCCTTATGAATGAATGAATGAATGAATGACTTGTATAGCGCAACGCATGCGAACTGAATCGCCTCTGGGCGCTTTTTCCAGCCAGTATCTGCTTGGCTGGTGCGTCATTTTTACCCCGTAGGATCATGACACGCTAGGGACACACAGTCATACACACATATATACATATATACTGGGCCAATTTGGACGAGATCCAATTTACCTACCAGCATGTCTTTGGAGTGTGGGAGGAAACCAGAGTACCCGGAGGAAACCCACGCAGACACAGGGAGAACATGCAAACTCCAGGCAGATGGTGTCGTGGTTGGGATTCGAACCAGCGACCCTTTTGCTGCTAGGCGAAAGTGCTACTGACTGCACCACTGTGCTGCCCCTTATGAGCGGCTGATATCCTGTGTTTAATCGGGGAGTCCAGAAGGGAAAGGTTTTTTTGCTATAATGACAGCTGCACACCAGGGCCACATGGGCCACGACAGACTCTCCTCAGCACTGCTTCTCCATCTTCCACCCAACTCCCCTGCTTCAATGGCCCATGTCTATTTATGGGGTTGTGTCAAAAACCCTGCCAGCCCACCACTGGGGATTGGCTGAGGCCCCCCGTAAATATTCATGGCAGCTCCTCCTAACCCCCACCTTCTAGTTCTAGAAGGTTCTCCAACCTTCCAGATACCAGAGGGAGGCACTAGAGAGCTGCCAGGATGAGTCATCCAGCCCTGGCCTCTAGTAACCCTGATCCAATTTATGTCCAGAATAAGCTTTTACCTACTATCAAATCTAGTAGCACACACTTGAGGATGCTACACCAGAAACCAGGGAGCAACTGAATAAATGTAAAATAAAGGTTTTATCAAGTCTGTGAGATCAGCCAGCAGCAATATTGAAAGCATGGGATCACCTGGACAACACAAGTCAGTTACAGACTTAAAAGATTTGGAACCGATTGAGCTAAAATAATATAACTAAATATTAGTGAACATTCAACCATCATTACTTTACTCATGCATAACTTTATTTGGTGCATGATTTGGACTCCACTCTGTAGCATGTTCTGGATTAAGTAAATACAATATACCTTCATATCTATTAACTAGTGCTATCAGCAAAAGGATTACTAATAGGTAATGTTGATTAAGAAAGTTATTATTATTATTATTATTATTATTATTATTATTACAGAGGATATATATAGCGCCAACAGTTTATGAAGCACTTTACAATATAAAAGGGAGACAGTGCAGTTAAAAAAAATAAACAGAGTTTCCCTTAATATTCATACCAGACTCAAAGGGCCTGGTAATGGACTGGGGGGGAACCCCTGATGTTTTTTTCATGAGAGTAGTTTTAAATTACTTTTTTTCCTTTATTCCGTAATTTTGTGCAGGGACTGTTATAAACACGGGAAACATGCTCTACTTTACAGGCATACTATAGACACCCCCCAGGTACAAAATTTAAAGGAATATTTCACTTTTTTTCTTTCACTTGTTCGTGTGTTCAAACACATTTTTTGCCTGTTCGCATGTTCTGCTGGGAACCAAACCGGGGGGGGGTTTGGCTCATCCCTAGTTGTTAGTATTTAAAATTC
The DNA here is from genome assembly GCF_905171775.1 of Rana temporaria. Taxonomy (NCBI): domain Eukaryota; kingdom Metazoa; phylum Chordata; class Amphibia; order Anura; family Ranidae; genus Rana; species Rana temporaria. Next base: position 271,958,088 of record NC_053493.1, read on the forward strand.
AATTTGCTGGGCAATAAGAAGCCAGTGTAGGGAATGGATTGGCGGACAGGGGTAGCAGACACTGAGCGGTTGGTAAAGTAGATGATCAGTAGCCTTCATGATAGTCAGAAAAAGAGATAGCCTGTGGAGAAGTAGGCCTATAAGAAGGGAGTTTCAATAGTCAAGGTAAGAGATAACAAGGAGTAAATGAGTAGCTTGGTGGTTTTCATTAGTTAAAAATGGGCACATTTTAGAGACGTTACGGAGGTGAAGTCCACAAGATTTTGACAACAATTGAACTTGGGGCTGAAAAGACAGGTCAGAGTTTAGGATTACACTTAGTACCCCTGCGTGAGGGATTGATAGTTGCATTATTGATTTTTAGACAAGTGCATTCGTTTTCGTCCGAATGCATTTTGGTCCGAATTTCTGGGATTTTCGTGTTCATTTTAACAAACGATAACGAACATGCAGAATCCGAAACCTGAAACATCTAACATAAAAGATGGTTTATTTTCATTTTGTTGCAACAGTTCGATATAGATAGAAGATTTAATATGATAGTAACAATAGCGATCTGTGTCTATTAAATCTGCGGTTGAATGTGCCTAACCTAACTCTATTAGTCCAAGATTATTCGACATAGAGTGAAAAGATTTGACACTATGGAGACATGAAGATTCGACGAAGCTAAAAACATACGATTGGTGCAAGCGGACATTTATGGTCAAATGCTCCGCCCATAGGCTATAGAAGAATTCTAATGTTGGATGAATAGTAATAATAATTAATACATTTAATTATTATAATTATTACTATAAATACTACTAGTCATACAACATTAGAATTCTACTATAGCTTGTGGGCGGAACATTCGACCGGAAATGTACGATTGCATTGTCGTACAGTTTAGCTGCTTCGTCGCATCTTTTTAGAACATTGGACATACACCATAAGCCTTCAGTTGACAGAGTCAACCTTAATTAATTATTTTTTAAGGACAAATGCATTTTTTAACTAATCAAAATACATAAAAACGAATTTCGGGAGTAACTAAACTAAACGAAAACTAAAACTAAATTCCGAAACAAAATATTTTAGTGTTCACATGTCTATTGATTTTAATACAAATGTAATGGAAGGGGCGGGGGGTTATATATTATCAGCACTGTTTTAGAGAGATTTAGTATAAGGAAGTGGTGCGACATCTATGCTGATATGTCAATAAGTAAGTTAGTAATGCAAGAGGAGACTGAAAGAGTGGGGCAAGGCTTGGAGAGATAGATTTGGGTGTCATCAGTGTAGAGATGATATTGGAAGTCGTGAGAGGTTATCAAGTGACTATGGGAGGAGGTGTAGATAGAGAAGGGGTCCAAGAACAGAGACTTGGAGGATCCCTACAGAAAGAGGATGTGGAGAGGAGGAGACAGAGTTGTTGGTAACTCTGATGGAGAGCTGTGATAGGTAGGGGGACCAGGATAGAGCAGAATCTTGGAAACCAAGAGAGTGGGGTTTATTAAGAAGGAGGGGGTGGTCAACAGTATCACAGGTTCCAGAGAGGTCTAGTAGTAAGAGTATGGAGTAGTGGCCATTGATTTTAGCAGTTAGTGAGTTTTATTAGGGCAGTTTCTGTGGAGTGCTGTAAGCTAAAGCCATGGCTGTAAGGGGTCCAAGAAGGTTGTTTTTAGTGTGGTATGAGGTAAGACGATTTTAGACTAAGAATTTGAAAAGTTTAGAAGTGAATGGGAGGAATAAAATGGATCTTAATTTGTTCAGGTTGGTGGGGTCCAGTGAGAGCTTTTTAAGTATGAAAGTGATATGTGCATGCTTTAGAGGGGAGGGGAAGGTGAGCATAGGATAGAATAAGATCCAGGGCACATTTGTTTAGGTGGGCATCTGAGAAAAGTTTTGTAACCTCTTCAGTAGTAGCCAGTTCAAAAGAGGAAAGTGTTGACTGTGCTGTTAGACAAAGTATGTTAAGTGGGGAAGATAACTGTACAGTAAAGGTGTATTCACATATTGCATCAATCTTGTCTTTGAAGTGATTGACAATCTCTCTGGAAGTGAATGAGTTAGTAGGTAGAGGGGGTGGGGTACAAAGCAGAGCGTTAAAGTTAGAGAACAGCTGATGAGGACTGGATGACAAGGTAATAATAAGAGTGATAAAGTAGGTTTGTTTGGGAGCATGGAGGCAGGAATTTAACTTTAGGAGGGCAGATTTATATAGGTAAAGTCCTGCAGGGATTTGGTTTTACACCACAGTTCAAGAGTAATGTCTCTGAAATTTCTAGTGTTGTCAGTTTTCCAGGGCTGCAACGCTCTGGGCCTGATTCTGCATGTAGTTAGAGTAGCAAGTGCGTCCAGTGAGGATGAGAGTGAACTGTTGTAGACAGAGATGGCCAGGTCAGGACAGGATAGGGGAGATATTTTGTCAAAGGTGGTCGGTAGCACAAAAGAGAAGAGAAGAGAAGGGTTAAAGTGGTGAAGTTTTCTACAAGTAATTGTTTGCTGCTTGGAGGGAGAGGTGGTTGGAGACAAGGATACTGTGAAACCGACGAGCTTGTGATCAGAGAGAGAAAAGGGGGTGTTAGTAAGGTTGCCAGGGATAATGCCATTGGTGTGGGTGGCAGTGTGTGTCCATTTTGTTAGGTCAAAAGATGTTTATTTTGAGAAGTTGAGCTGTAGTCGGGTTGTTAACATTAATGGGGGTGTTAAAGTCCCCAAGAATGATAGTGGGTATTTCAGTTTAGCTCCATTTCGAGGCTCGGAGAAGTTGCAATTGATGACTTCCCTAATTCCCTGTGAAGTCTATAGTCTAGAAGAGCTGATATCAGATGCACTTGAAGTCCTCTATAATGAGGGCCAGAAATACATATGCATTCAAAATGCGACATCTGGGATAGTTGGGAGTTGGAATTGAGGAAAGGTTGGAAACAAAATTTGATTTGCAAATATCTGAACAGTTCCGATTAAGGAAGTCCAAATGTATCACACAAAGTAGGAAAAGAATGTATAGAGGAGGCAGATACCAAATTATATAAACGGGATAAATTAGCTGTGATGAATGTAACGATGCGCTAAAAACAACCCTTTGTGGACAATACAGTGGTTAAAAATCGAAATTAAAATAAAACTGCTCCGCAGAGCCAATGTGCAAACTCCTGCAATAAATATAAAGTGACTATTTGTGTTTATAATAAATACACTCCAAGCGCCAATATATAGTCTTGTTCAGAAAAAACTCCAGAGCAACAAAAGAGATGACACTCCGTGTGTCTAATCACTCAGTGCAATCAAAAACAGATCATTCAGCTAATCTGGGACTGTGCAGTAACACTTTCTTATTCTGAATCTTGATGATAAGCTCATATACAAGAAAACACAGACAGAGGTACACTCATTGTGCAGTATATTGAGACTGTAAACAATGGCCACACAGGTGTGTTGCACTCACATAACCAGGAGAAAAAGCAGCATGTATACTCAGCTCAGTGGAGCGATCTCCTCATTCGGTTCCTGACAGCCTCAAAACACTGCTGATCGCGTCACTCGGCTCCTCCCCATATGCGTTACATCACACATCATGTGACTTATTCCTGGATAGCAATGTGACACAAGCAACTGAGTTTTTATACTTGCAGCTGCGTACTTATTGTCAAGGTAACAGAGGGGTCATGGGAACATCATCGCTGGCAAGCGTTTTAAATCTACATTTTCATTTTGTAGGAATACGACACAGTACACTTGTTTAATACATAAATAATTCAAAACATTATTTTTTTTTTTACATTTACACTTAAATGAATTAAAACCATCCAGCATAATAACCTATTCCATCCTTGATAGTTAAATTAGCTGTATTCCATGCTTTGAAAGAATTAGGAGCGATCCAAGCAGGGTAAAAAGCAGGATTTTTAACAAAAGAAAGGAGTGGTAAACAAGGACATTGAAGGCCAAAAGAAGTTTTAAATCTGTCCCAGATGGATAAATAATGTTTTGTGATAGGTTTTGGAATAAAAGTATGATCAATTGGTCTTAACCATAACATGTTAGATACTGAAATAGGGTCACAGTAAATAAACTAATTTGTTAACCATAAAGGAATTTCTTTGATTGCATGGTATTTTGGTAAATGTGCAAGGTGTGCAGCATAATAGTAAGCAGAAATATTTGGGAGACCTAAACTTCTGCAGCATTGTGGGAGACAGAGAGTGGATTTAGAGGTTTTGATTTACCCCAGATAAAAGGAGATAACTTGGGCAATATAGCCATCTTAATTACATTCATTTTGCTTATCCAGAATAGAGGGATAGAGGACCATTGTGATAATAATTCAGTAACCTGTTTTAATAACGGAGGGAAGTTAGCTGAGTATCAAGCCTCATACACATGCACGGTTTTCTTGGCAAGAAAGTTGCTGGCAGACCTTTCTTGCAGAGTAAACTGTGCGTGTGTACGAGGCTTTGAGGTGAATCAGGGAAGTGAATCTTTAGCAAACTGAAGGTCTGAAGGAGGCAAGGAAATGTTAAATGCAGTCGATTTTTGATAGTTAACTGTTAGGCCCGAAATGTGTGCAAAACGGTTTAGGACACAGAGGAGATTAGGTGCTGTGATATGGGGAGATGACATGCAGAGTAGGGATGAGCTTCGTATTCGAGTCGAACTCATGTTCGACTCGAACATCATATGTTTGATCGTTCGTCGAATTACGAACGTTACGGGCCGTTCGCGACAAATTCGAGTTACGTTTCACAGACCATAATTCACTGCGGCATCACAGTGCATTGCTGGCTGATGATTGGCCAAGCATGCACTATGACCTGCATGCTTGGCCAATCACAGCTTGCAAAAAAACGGAGAGCCATAATTGGCCAAAGCCAGGGTGGCTTTGGCCAATTATGGCTCAGGGGGTTTAGTACATGCCCCACACTATAAAAAGCCGCCTGCAGGTCGGCCTTGTGTAGTGTGTTGCAGTGGTTAAGAGAGAACAGAGAGAGACAGAGAGAGTGTCATTTTTTGCAGGTAGATAGAGCAGGCAGGCAGGCAGAATAGTCAGTTCATGTTACAGTGTGTAGAGCAAGGGTCTCAAACTGGTGGCCCTCCAGCTGTTGTAAAACTACAAGTCCCATCATGCCTCTGCCTGTGGGGGTCATGCTGGTAACTGTCATTCTTGCAACACCTCATTGGACTTGTAGTTTTGACCCCAATGTCCTTCCCCCCACTGAGGACAATAAGGTCATTAATCTATCCACATTCACCTTGGAGAAAAGACATATCTCTTTACTCCAAAAGGGACTTTCTTTCTCTCCCTTGAATAACATGGAGGAATTCACCGTGTATAAGGACATTATATTATTTCTCCGTAAAATCTTCTACAGATCACTGTATGAGAAAGGTGATATAGGAGGATCAACTCTGGATATGGATGATCAACATGCCCTCGACATCTTGAATTCCCTATTGGAGGAAAATGATATAGCTGCAGTCAATAATCCTACTAGGAGAGAGGCTAAGATGATAATCAAGTCTAATAAAATGCCACCCCTTAACAGGAATAAATGGTTAAGTGTCTTCCTTGAGCTTGTCCAACACGACTTGGAACAACTCAATTGGAAACCCAAAAATGAAGACAACCTCTCATTAGAGGAACGACAGGCCCTCAGAGAACTCAGAGAGGCTAAGAATGTAATTATCAAAAAAAGTGACAAAGGGGGGAACGTTGTTCTCATGGATGACTCAAAGTATGAAGCTGAAGTGAGACGACTATTAGGCGATAGCAATACATACCGCAGATTAGAAAGAAATCCATTCCCCCATATGGTCCAACTCCTCAACGATATCCTTGATAACGCAAGAGAGGCAGGGATTTTGTCTAAACGAGAATACGATCATCTCTTTGTCAAGGAATACAATATCCCAACATTTTATTGTATCCCAAAGATACACAAATCTGTGGAGAATCCACCGGGCAGGCCCATAGTGTCCGCCATAGGTGGACCACTTGACAAAGTAGGGACTTACCTCGACCTCCTACTTAAAGAAGTTGTGTTCCAACTAAAGTCTTTTGTACAGGACACAAGACATGTGCTCTCTAAATTAGAGGCACTCACCGTGGAGGAAGGGGTATGGCTAATTGCCATAGATGTAGAATCCCTTTATACCTCTATCCCCCACTCTTGCGGCATCAAGGCGATAAGAACTTTCCTTGACTTACATTTCCCTCAGATGGGAACCCAAAATGAGTTTCTCGAGGACCTTCTTGTATTTGCACAGGAAAATAATTTCTTCCAGTTTGCGTCACAATTTTTCCAACAAGTCAAAGGAACCTCAATGGGGGCAGCATGGGCTCCGGCCTATGCTTGCCTCCATTTGGGACTATGGGAGGAGGAAGACGTTTACACCCTATCAGAATATCAGGAATATGTACGAACATGGTTAAGGTACATAGATGACATTTTTGTCATCTGGGCAGGTGACGTTGACTCCTTCCAGTCCTTTATAGGGAAGCTCAACATTAACGAGCGTAATATCAATCTCACCTTTTCTTATGATAGAAATGATATTTCCTTCCTAGACCTCAAAATTGGCATCAGAGACGGGAACATTTTCACACATACCTTCCGCAAAGAGACAGCGGCCAATACCCTGTTACAGGCCAATAGTCATCACCCGACATGGCAAAAAAATGGAATACCCATTGGGGAATTCATAAGGATAAAACGGAATTGTTCCGATAAGTCGAGTTATGATCAGGAAAGTAGGGAGCTTTACAAGAGGTTCAGGGAACGAGGTTACTCCCACAAGCAGATTAAACATGCTAAAAAGAAAGCAGCCGAATGCAGTAGAAGTAGTCTCCTCACTACGAAGCCCAAACCCTTAATATCTTCAAACAAAGATACTAACCCAGTGAGGTTCATCACTACATATGGCCCTCAATGGGAAGACGTAAGACACCTCCTTGAGAAACACTGGGGAACCCTATCCGGCAATAAAACACTGGCTAAAATTGTGGGCCCTGGCCCCCTTATGGTAGCCCGAAGAACTAAAAATTTGGGGGACCTCTTGGTCCACTCCGAGTTCACCAAACAGCCGCAGATTTCATGGCTGTCGGAGTATCCTCGGAGCACGGGAATGTTCCCTTGCGGTAGGTGCCAAGTATGTCCATTTGTCGATAGGACGAACACATTCTGTGATGCAAAGGGTGAGAACACCTACACGATTAAAGGGCTCATCAATTGCAACACAGAAAGGGTTATCTATATGCTCACCTGTCCATGCCCAAAAATATATGTGGGCAAGACCAAGAGACAACTCAAGGTCAGGATTGGTGAGCATATAAGAGACATCAGAAATGAGGAAAAAGAGGAGGAAAAACGAAAAAAACCCGGATACATAGAAAGATTTCATGACAGCCCAGTAGCTAGACACTTTCTGCAATTCCATGGCGGCAAACCGGATGGCCTCAAGGCCAAAGGTTTTTATACGTTAAATTGGCCTGCCAGAAGAGGTGATCATGATAGGGTATTAAACCAAAAAGAAAAATGGTGGATATACACTTTAAAATCATTGGCGCCTCTTGGAATCAACACGGAGCTAAGCATGCAATCTTTCCTTTAGTCCTCTTTCACCCATTAACTTTGTATGAGTTATCTCAAGTCATCTCCCTAAATAATAAAAAAATCTCTTCCCACGACACATATATATTTTTTTATTTTTATTTTTTCATGCCTATATGGCTTAGGGATTTTTCATCTGACCTGTACGCTCCCCCCTGTCCCATGCCTGTCAGGTCAAAACTATCCTGCTTCCCCTATCCCCAGTTCTTTGGCTGATCAAACATTAATCTCGAATAAAATATGCCCATGCATGGTCTGTACATTCCCGTGTCTACATGTCTCTGGGACTCCACTACTGTCTCTTGGGCTCCGTCACCCTCTGTTCCAGCAGATATCTGGATATCTCTCTCGCTCTCTGATGTTAGGGATTATTATTAATTTTTATTTTTATTTTTATAATTTTTCATCCCCTCAGAAGATACATGTGTAATATAAATAAGCATCACGAGAGAGTATAATATCTTGGTTGTTGTTTGTGGTCTTTGTATTACTGTCGTCTAGTACATATGTGGGGGTTGCTAGTTATTTCCACTTCCATTTGTATTTCCCTCAACTAACTATGTATCAGGCTACGTTGTTGCAAATGATACTGTTAAGCGTAACCCACCACCACCCCCGAATGCAATTTCAATGGGTGATAGGCATGCTATGATGACAGTCATACACCTTTAATGACTGCAGTGATAAGATCTTTATGACGAAAGAAAAGAAAGAAGAGAAATGGATATATAGAGAGCAAAAAGAGATGGAATGGAGAGAAAAAAGTAAGAAAATAACAAGTGAAAGTAAACAGAGGAAAGAATAATATATATAAAAAAATCCCTGTTAAATAGCCTGCAATAACATCAGCTAGACTCAATGAACATTGTATGTCATCACAAACGATCACTCCAAGAATTACTTGAGACCTTTTTGGTTTAGGAGAGTGGGCGTGCATAGCAACATGTATAAAAAGGAGTGTTGCACGGCCCATCTCCAAGCGTCCAGACGAAGCTACGCAAGTCATCTGCGAAACGCGTTGACGTCATTACGCTCGGGCTCCGGATACCGTTCCTTCCACCAGGGGGCGGATGACGGAGGAAGCACCTGCAACTAAAGGATTCGCCTTAGAGACCAGCTGGCTCCGTGTTCACTGGTGCAGATCACCGCACACGATCCTGCACACGGCATTAGCCATCTAAATAGGACAGCGGAGTCATCTTGCGACCTACAAGCGTTTATTCGACTGGCATGTCCTTTAACCTCATAGGACTACCAGAGGACTGAGTACAAACTTCTGCAACCATCGGGAGAACTCTGGTTCAATTCAACCAGCAACTTGTGCAACCGGTAAGCCCGTTCCATTTGTATCTTAACACGATGCACCATCTGACATATACAAACTGGCCCATTTAGAAATTCACACACAAGCCTTGTGTATGCCATTAGGAACTGCTGTGACTGCCGTGTCTTCTCTGCAATACATCATTCATGAGAGCAAGATCTACAACTGACATTATCAGTCCGGTTTGAACACCTTCCAGAAAACAGCAGAGTTATTGCCTCTCAGTCCCTCGATACCCCGAACTCCTTTTATTGGTGGATGCTGATATCTCCCCACACGGGATAGAATCCACCAGGTTGATGGACTTTATGCATGTCAATCACACCAGATAGGAATTCATTCACAAATGCGTGATGAACCCCAGGTTCAGGGTAATTCCAGTACAGCCTGCTTCCCCCTCCCCGCAGTGTCACTTCTGTGGTGTGCTCACTAATACTAGTTTTTATTAATCATTGTTTCATTGATCGCACTGATCGGGGTCTCTGCCCCAAGTGAACTACCACAGAAGTAATACTACAGTATCCGGATTGTCTGGGTTTATGTTATATGTTTGTCAGTTGTCTTTATGTTCGTGAGTCCTTTATTAGCTACACCGCTTACGCGGTAGCATACCATTCCCAACATTTGTTCTGCCACGTGGTCCAGGTTATATTGCAGACTAATTTTTACTGATGTTTTGTAGATACTAATAAATTATTTATACATTTGTATTAACTGAGTATAGCCCATTACTTGCCAACAGTAACCTCTCTCCTGGGGTAAGCCTACTTTCTTTGGGCTATCACCCAGGCTCTTTTTGCATTTGTTTAGTTTTGCAACAGCTGGAGGGCCGCCAGTTTGAGACGCCTGGTGTAGAGGATATATATACATCCCAGGTGTTGTACATATATTTATACACTGTATAGTTTAGCTAGATCAGTTCTTCCTAATTTACTGGCAGGCAGGTGATTGTGCTAGCGGCAGTATTCTTACGTGGTTTACTGCCTGTGTCCTCTGTAGTTTGCACCTAAAGGTACTTGGTGTGTACTGGCTGTGTGCTTTGTAGTTTGCACCTAAAGCTACGTGGTGTGTGTACTGTCTGTGTCTGTGCTATTTTTCTCAATGATTTTCATCCATATTACAGGGACCAGACATTACATTAAAGCCGCAAGCAGTCTTAAATTACTTTTTTATTATAGTAATCTCATTTTGTGCAGGGACAGTTCTAAACACGTGCCACTTCACAGGCATATTATAGACACCCAGCAGGTACAATATTTAAAAGAATTTTTCATTTTTTTATTTAAGCATCATTAAAATCACTGCTCGGAGCAGTGATTTTAATGATGCTTAAATTAAAAAATAAAAAAAAAAAAAAAAAATACCACTTCTATACAGGGCACTTACGCACCTTCCTGCCCAAGCCAATTTTCAGCTTTCAGCCATGTCGCACTTTGAATGACAATTGCACGGTCCTGCTACACTGTACCCAAACAAAATTGGCGTCCTTTTTCCCCACAAATAGAGCTTTCTTTTGGTGGTATTTGATCACCTCTGCGATTTTTATTTTTTTGCGCAACAACTAAAAAAAGACTGAAAATTTGGGAAAAAAATAAAGTTTTTATTTTTTTCTGTTAATTTTTTTGTAAATAAGTACGTTTTCTCTTTCAATTACAGGCACTGATATGGCAGCACTGATGGGCACCAATGTGGTGGCACTGATGGGCATCGATAAGGTAGTACTGATGGGCACCGATGAGGTGGCACTGATAGGCAGTGCTGGTATGCGGCACTGATGGGCGCTGGTATGCGGCACTGATGGGCACTCATAGGTGGCACTGATGGGCACTCATAGGCGACACTGATGGGCACTAATGGGCGGCACTGATAGGCACTCATAGGCGGCACTGAAGGGCACTCATAGGCGGCAATGAAGGGCACTCATAGGCGGCACATATGGGCACTCATGGGCAGCACATATGGGTGGCACTGATGGGTACTTATGGGTGGCACTGATGGGTACTTATGGGTGGCACAGATAGGCACTGGGCATGGATTGGCACTGTGGGGTGGCACTGATGGACACTGTGGGGTGGCACTGATGGACACTGAGGAGTGGCACTGATGGATCCATGTTGCCAATCAGTGCCCATTTGTGGGCACTGATTGGCATCTTTTTTTTTACTGACTTTTTTTTATTTATATTTTTTTTACAATTTTTTTTTGCCCATTTTTTTTTATTTTTTATTCCCTGGTGGTCCAGTGTGTCGATCCGAGGGGGGCTGCGCTGATAAACAATCAGCGCGAACCCCCCCTGTCAGGAGAGCTGCCGATCGGCTCTCCTCTACTCGCGTCTGTCAGACGCGAGTGAGGAAGAGCCATCAACGGCTCTTCCTGTTTACATCGTGATCAGCCGTGATTGGACACGGCTGATCATGTGGTAAAGTGTCTCCGTGAGAGACACTTTACCTAGATCGGTGTTGCAGGGTGTCAGACTGACACCCCGCAACAACGATCGCCCCGGGGCGTGCAGCGGCTCAATATCCTGAGGACATCATATGACGTCCAGTCAGGATTAAGCAACCACTTTGCCGCCGTCAATCTGTCATTGGCGGGCGGCAAGTGGTTAAGCATCATTAAAATCACTGCTCCTGAAAAAACTACAGTTTTTAAAACATTTTTTCCATTGATACATGTTCCCTGGGGCAAGACCCGGGTTCTCAAAGACATTTTATGACAATAACTTGCATATTAGGCTTTAAAATGAGCACTTTTGAATTTGAACGTTCGAGTCCCATAGATGTCAATGGGGTTCTAAATGTTTGCGCGAACGGTCGGTCCGTTCGAAGGTTCTGGTGCAAACCGAATGGGGGGGTGTTCGGCTTATCCCTAATGCAGAGTAAGATGTCATCTGCAAAAAGACACACTGGGCCAGATTCAGGTACATTTACGTTACGCCGCGGCGGCGTAACGTATCCCATTTACGTTACACCGCCGCAGGTTTACAGCATAAGTGCCTGATTCACAAAGCTCTTACCTGTAAACTTGCAGCGGTGTAACGTAAATCTGCTCGGCGCAAGCCCGCTTAATTTAAATGGGGCGGGCACCATTTAAATTAGGCGCGTTCCCGCGCCGAACGTTCTGCCCATGCTCCGTTAGGAAATTTCCCGATGTGCTTTGCGCGAAATTACGGCGCCCCGACGTTTTTTTTGAACGGCGTCGTTTCGTATTCCCGCACGTCTTAAGCAAAAAAAAAATTGAAATTCGACGCGGGAACGGCGGCCATACTTTAACATGGCTGTTCTAAAGATAAGCCATGAAAAAGCAGGCCGAAGTTTGCGACGGGAAAAAACGACTAGCGACGACGTAAGAGATTGCGACGAACGCGCGTATCTTCGTGGATCGCCGTAACTAGTCATTTGCATATTCTACGCCGACCGCAATGGAATCGCCACCTAGCGGCCGGCCTAGAATTGCATCCTAAGATCCGACGGTGTAAGTCAATTACACCTGTCGGATCTTAGGGGTATCTATGCGTAACTGATTCTATGAATCAGCCGCATAGTTAGGACAGGCGGATCACAGAGATATGACGGCGTATCAGGAGATACGCCGTCGTATCTCTTTTGTGAATCTGACCCACAGTACTTTATGATGACATCCAGCTAATTCAATACCTTTTATGTTTGGATCAGATCAAATTAAATTGGCCGGAGGGTTCAACGAGGAGTGCAAAAAGGAGGGGGGAGAGAGAGGACATCCTTGATGGGTGCCTCTTCCAATAGGGAAAGGGTCTGATTTAAAACCAGCATATTTGATAAATGCATTTGGCTTGTCGTATACGGATAAAATCCACTTAATCCATTTTTGAAGAATATATTGTAAGTATGTCAAATGCTTTTTTTATATCGAGCGATTAAAAATACGCAGATAGACGTTGGGATTTAGCAACATAGGTGAGTAAAGAAGCTCTACGAATATTATCACTTGCTTGGCACGAGGAGATAAACTCAACTTGATGTTGAAGAACAGGTTCGCCTATTACTTAATTCAAGCAGGTCGCAAGTATTTTAGCTAAAAGTTTAATGTCAATATTATGGAGTGAAATAGGACAGTAATTTGTCCAAGAGGTTGTATAAGATTCAGATTTGGGAAGCATGGAAATTATGGCCATAAACTGGATAAACTTGAGTGCAAACAAAACAAATGACTCAGAACCTTTGTAATTGATACAGCTGCTGGCACTGATCACAATCTCATTAGTGCATTAATATATAAAAACAAATAAAATTCTGCTCTATATTAAGATTACCAATGCGATATGACACATATAAAATTCATGAATATCTTAGTGCATGATATTAAACATAATAACATATAATATATAAAATGTCCATTGTGCTGGCAAATTAAAACAATGACAGATGAAAAGTGCCGCACTATAGTGAAGTAACCAATGTGATATGACACATATAAATAAAGTGCATAATATAAAACATATTAAATAATAAAATAAAAAATGTCCGGTGTGTTGGCAAAGCAAAATCTGGCGATGGTGCTCCAAAGTTGACAAACAAACTTGTGCTCCCCCTGTGTGAATCTGCTTACCTCTGGGCGTTTGACCGCACACCTACGTTTGGTCAAAAAAAACTGTGAACCACCCCTGTGTTTTATGTGAATGAAGCTTGTTGGGATCCTGAGATGTCCAGCAGTAAGTTCCTCCTTCCATATATAAAAACAAAGTCTAAATGGTGTTTTATCATTTAAAAATGTATTTTATTAATAAAACATCAATCTGGGTACTCACATCTTTCAGATGCTGAAGAACACCACTCTATAGCATATAAAAGAAAAAACTTCCTGTCCACTCCCTTATGTGTGTTTAACACAGGGATCAGTCATGTGTCTTCCTCAGGGGGATTGTGTGAGGAAGACAAGGTTCGATCTAATAGGGTATCTGGTTTGTTTGCTTTGAGGTTATAAAAGTGGTGTGATTTACATATTAATTTATCTGCAGAGTCAGTAAGAAACAGGTAGAATTATATGCTGGCTCTATCAAGCCTAGCTTTAGTAGAAGGGGAGGGAGAATTTTGGAAAGCATTGTCACACAGATTGAAGTTATTTAAAATTTTTTGGAGAAGTGGCTTAGGCTTGCGTTTGAGAAATTATGCTTGCCGGATACGCTTATCTCAACTTACAGGTTTATGTGCTTCCCAAAGAGTGAGAGGGGAAATATCTGCAGAAGTGCTATTGATAAGATAGTCATTGAGATCATGTTTAAAATCTAGACAATGGGACCGGTGTGTTAGAATAGAATCATTAATGCACCAAGATGAATTCTTGGATTTCGGGATAGGGGAGGAGATGGTAGTACAAATTGCACTATAATCGGACCAAGTAAAAGGTGTAATAACTGATGATAGGATTTCTGTGGCCATAACAAGATGAAGATATGATCAATCCTAGAAAATTATTTTTTGTGGATGGGAGCAATATGTAAAGCGTTTTATGAGCTGAATTGAGCTCACGCCAAGAGTCTAACATGTTATGATTAGAGATAAGGTGCCAAAATGAAAGTTTAAGGTAACAGGAGGAGGGAAAAAGGGGAGATTTATTCAAGAAGGGAAAAAGAACTTGGTTCGAGTCACCACATAATATCACTGTACCTAGCTTGTGTGAATCAATTACATGAAAAGCTCCCGCTAGCTCCGTGATCGTGTCTGCGGGACCCGTGGACTCGATGTCCAGTGGTGTCCCGCGATCGTGTCATGGAGCTGCAGAATGGGGGGATGCCTGTGTAAACAAGGCATCTCCCTGTTCTGCCTAGTGACAGGATGCTGATCTTCTGATCCCTCTTGTATTGAGTAAGTTCTAAACTGGTAAGATGAAAAAGAAAACGTTTACCAAAGATCTAGTTAGTTGGAAGCTAAAGATATAAAAAAAACCTGAGACAAACAAAAAGAAAGAAGTCAGCCCAGGAGTTGGTGTAGGGGAAGAAAAACTACCACGTTTTGATTGTCCCTGGCGACTTTTATTTTCTTCAGCACCAGCTGATGTTTGGCAGGGAACAGGTAACCATTCGATTTCATGGGTTACTTTGGTTGTTTTGTAAAGAAGATTGGAGTTCTTCAGCAGAACGGCAGACATATTTAGATCCTTGTTAAGTGAAGCAAATTGAAAATGGAAAGCCCCATTGATAGGTGATTTGATGTCACTGTAAAAGTGAATGGCTTTAAAGCCTGACACTTAGAGATGGTAAGCTGAGATAGATCAGCAAAAAGTTGATAGGTATGTCCCTGGAAAATCTGTGAATCTGTTGCAGCTAGAAATTGTTCCTTGGTACGGAAATAGTGAAATTTGGTGATAATATTGCACGGTGGTCCATCAGCTTTGCGAGGTTTGAGGGATTTATGAACCCTGTCCATCTCCATTTATTTGACTGGTATGAAAGACTGTAGTTCTTGAAATAGGGATAGCATAGTGGCTTGAAAATCAGTGACCTATTCAGGTATTCCATGTATACGGATATTGGAACGCCAGGCCCTATTTTCGGAATCTTCTAAACAACATTGAAGGACCACATTTTTCTCTTTGAGGTTTACAAATTCAACTGCAAAAGCCTGGGTGTTATTTTCAAGTTCATCAACCCGCAGTTCAAAATTTGCAGTGTGTTGGCCCAGTGCTCTGATTCCCTAGTCAGACTGTCTGTATTATGATCTGAGGTTTGTTTTAGGGCTTTGTGAAGCATTTTTTTTTTATTGCCTCAGAACAGAAGAATGAGCAGGGTCTGTAAAAGGTGTAATTTGTGAAGTTTGTATAGATTAATCTGAATCATAATTCCCTTGTGTTGCCACAGATATCTTAGAGCGCTGAGAGGATTTCACTAAGTGTGAGGTACCAGGGGGAGGGGATTCAGGTGAGAACTCCCAAGAACCATTATATTAAGTGGAAGGGTTTATTAGCAGACAGAGTAACAATATTTACTGGGTGAAGCTGAGCCGGGACACAGTAGAATATGGCAGAAACGTCCCTTCAGGAGCGGAGCTCTAAGCTGACATGTCTGCTCAGTCAGGATACGCTCATGCACCTCTTGCTGTTAATCATCTCTGACAGCAATATAAAATGTACCCTTTATGCCTGATGCCTCCTACACACAACCATTTTCCTTGGCAAAAACCATCAAGAAAACTGCTGGCAGAGCTTTTTTGCCAAGAAAAACGGTTGTGTGTATGTTTTTTGTCAAGAAAACTGTTGTGGATCTCTACGAGAAAAAAAGAGAACATGCTCTCTTTTTTCTCGTCGGGAGTCTCAATTTTCTCGTTGTAGTTATCGTCGGGCTGGTTCGTGTGTATATTAAATGACAGTAAACAAAAATAGGTGACTGAGAAGTCAAACAGTTCAGTGTATACTGTAGCAGCGCTTGGTGGTCAAAACGTGAGTTCTGAATAAAGTTCTATATTGACATAGGTATCAAATAATAGTGCAGATGAACATCAGCAGTAAACAGTGTCTTCCTTAATATGTGCTCCTTATCACTAGGGGGGCTGTGTTTCACCACGTGGGGGGATACTATCCCCTTATGGGGATGCACTCACCAGACCGAGAATAAAAAACAGCATGGGATACACAACAGCCTCTGTCATCAGTCTTGCACTCTCCACCACTCTGCTTGTATGTGTCTGGGAGCCAGTAGCAGAAGAATCACCAAGAGTCGGTCTGGTGAGTGCATCCCCATAAGGGGATAGTACCCCCCCACGTGGTGAAACACAGCCCCGCTAGTGATAAGGAGCACATATTAAGGAAGACACTGTTTACTGCTGATGTTCATCTGCACCATTATTTGATACCTATGTTAATATAGAACTTTATTCAGAACTCACGTTTTGACTACCAAGCGCTGCTACAGTATACACTGAACTGTTTGACTTCTCAGTCACCTATTTTTGTTTACTGTCATTTGATATTCTCTCCCTTTAAGCGGCTGCTTATCCGTGTATCCGGTTGTTTACATTCCATGTTCATCATTTATCTTAATTGCTGACTCCTGTGCACTGAGCAGTGCTTTATTAGAAGGAAGGGCGGTTTTTCAAGCACTTTTTATAGTCTGGTTCGTGTGTATGCTTAGAAACTCACGCATGCTCAGAATAAAGTATGAGACGGGAGCACACCTTCGGTAAAAGTAGCGTTGGTAATGCAGATAGCACATTCGTCACGCTGTAAAAATTATTGCATCGTTTAAATGCTGCACATTTAAATAAATCACCTTTAGAATGGTACAATAATGAACAATAATGAACTTCTTTTGCTGCTGATATTCACACAGAGTTCTGACTAACTTTTTGTAACATTTTTCATGCTGATCTCATGAATATTTTTGATTAATTTATATGGCAAGCTATATATATATATATATATATATATATATATATATATATATATATATATATATATATATATTTTTTTTTTTTTTTTTTTTTAATACAGAACTGCATTTTTTATTATTATTTAATTTCTAGTCAACTCCATGACTTTTTTTTTCATTTTGTTGTGTCAAGTTACCACAATTTAAATATTTTGGGTTGATTAAAAACACATAGGCAAGTATGAACTGGAAAAAAAAATAACCATTTATTCTTGTAAAGTATATAAATAAAATAGACGGCAGCGCTGGAGAACCTGCTGCCATTTGTGCAACTCTGTGTGGACACTAAAATTGGGACATTGAGAAGCACATACAGGGGGGAGGCCAATATGGTCCTGGACTCCCAGAGGTCAGGAACAGCAGCAGGTCAGATATATGTCCCAAGTTTGTGGTACTACAACAGCCTGCCTTCTGTCAGACCAGATTGAAGCAAGGCCATCACTTTCTGGTCTTCCTGGTAGCCTTCCCTCCTGCCTTCTTTGCTGCCTTCCTTGCTACTTTCTCTCCAGCCTGCCCTGCAGCCTTCTCTGCAGCCTTCCTTCTCCGCTTGCCTGGAGCATGTGCCTCGGGAGGTGTACTCGTGCCAGGAGGATTAGAAGAAGGTGTAGGAGGAGGAGGTGGAGGAGATGAAGGTGGAGGAGAAGAAGGTGGAGGAGAAGAAGGTGGAGGAGAAGAAGGCGGAGGAGAAGAAGGTGGAGGAGGTTGAGAAGAAGCAGGTGGAGGAGGATGGCCGTGGCTACAAATTACTGTGTCTTCGGTAAGTGTCCCCCTTACCCCCAAATATGAGGTGTTGGTCCATAGACATCTGGCTCATTATGCCCATTACTAGGGTGCCATAGCCCTCTTCAGGGGTGGTAGGCTGTTGGAGTGTGGCCTGTGCCTCTTTAATCAGGGCCAGTGCTGCCTCGCTCACACTCCTATCCCTCCTGGCCCTTCTTGTTGGAAGGCGGATGGGAGGCACCTGGCACCTTGTTCTGCCACTTGGCCCTGCCACCTCCTCTGTGCCACTTGGCCCTGCCACCTCCTCTGTGCCACTCACCCCTGCCACCTCCTCTCTGCCACTCACTCCTGCCACCTCCTCTCTGCCACTCACCCCGGCCTCCTCCTGCCTGACATTTTCCAGACCCTCATCCTGGCTGATGTCATCCTGTGTATAAAAAAGGGACATAGTTTGAGTTTTGGGTTCATCAATCACACACAATTTTCAGCTCATGACTGTTGCAAATTGATTGAAAATAAATAGAATAGACAATCATTCTGACCCCAGCAGTTTTCATTCTTTTCTCCCCAACTTTTTGGGCTACTACTGTCTATTGATATGTAAAACACTTTTAGATCAAACATTATATATTTTTTACATATTAACATCTATTTTACAGAATTTTTTTTCACAATAAATAAATTGAAAATACTTTACCTGGCTCCAGACAGCCACATCCGGGTCTTCCTCCAGGATGGAAGGCTCATCTTGCTCCTGAGAAGGCTCAGCTTGGCTGCAGGGAAGGCCGGAGGGTTGGCTGCAGGGAAGGTTGGAGAGTTGGCTGGAGGGTTGGCTGGAGGGTTTTCTGGAGGTTTTTCTGGAGGGAAGTCTGGGGGGGAAGACTGGAAAGTGACTGCCTTGCTTCAAAGTGGTCGTTAAGAAAGGACAGTCTGTTGTAGTACCACAACGATGGTACATATACCTGGAGCTGATGCTCCAGACTTCTGAGAAGCCAGGACCTTGTTGCGCTCACCCCTGTATGTGCCTTTCAAGGTCCCAATTTTAGTGTCCAGCTGTTCGATGGTTACATGCGGCATCCTTGTGTGCACAAATGGGAGCAGGCTCTTCAGTGCTGCTGTCCTTAGCCATTTTTGCCTGTGTGTGGGGTCTTTTGCCGCCCAAAGAGCGGGCAGCTCCCTTAAGCGATCAATGAATTCACTAAGGAACTCCTTTTCATTAAATGGATTCATTTTTTCTGCAATACAAAACAAAAGACACATATACTAATGTCAATCACAGTCTATAAACTCTAGTAATGTTTATCCCCATATAGGCCTACAATCTCTATGCAGTATAGGCCACTAATGTCCCAACTTCAAATCATACCTTTGTTCACACGTTCGTCGCTTTTATTACTTCCTCTGCACACCGAATGTAGGTACGACACATGTGTGTTAGTCTTTATATACACTATGCATGCGTGACACTCCGCACACGTCACCCACCCATGACGTTCTTATTCAATGTTTCCCCGCCCCTTCTCTTTCGCCGCGCAAACGACATGACGGAATCAGATGAGCAGGTGTCTCCAACTAAGCCAAGTTCATCCAAAAACGACGACATGGCGGAGTCTGATGAGCAGGTGTCTGTAATTATTAATTCGTCTAACGACGACACAAGCCCGGAGCCTTATGAGGAAACGTCACAAACGAGGAGCAGATACAAGGCATCTAACATGTCCTACTCGGAAATGGCGGAAATGGTGGACATATTGTTAAAGTCTGATTATGATGGCAGGCATGGGCCTTATAACCACCATAATTTAAGGAAGGCCAAAATTATGAAAAAAGTGGTAAAAAGTCTGAAGAGACATTTTGGGATGAAAAGATTGAAGGAGCAGCTCAGAAAGAGGTGGTCAAACCTCAAACTGAGGGAGCCGGAACAGTTAAGGAGAATTAAGAGAATGCTTGAAAAAAGTACTTCTCCTGTGTCCCTATTATTATTGTTTTTCAGAACTTGCATGTTTCTCCATGTTGTTGCTTTTTAATATTGGACCTTAGAAAATGTTGGTAGTTTCAGACACATCGTTCGGCCACTACATACAATGTTTTATGAAGATACAGGGTTAAAAATATTTTAATATGCCTGTTTTTATTCTAGAAATATTTTTACATTGGTGTCTATCTGATGTATTTGTAACTAGAATGAGAATCAAAATTACATCAGTCTAAAGGAGAGGACACTCAGCAGCTGTTTACACATCTACACATCTACACATTACACAAGAGAACTAGTGTGGGCCACCAGAACAAACTTTTTAGGGTGACCCAGGTGCTCCCAGGTGCTCCTGTGGATTTTTTGGGTATCTACATTTGTGAAACTTGTCCCAAAAAAGTTGAGTAGTCAAGATTTTTGTTTGCAAAAATCATGTCTTCTGCTTCTAACTCAAACAGCCCAAACAGACACTTGTACCCCACTTCCAAGCAATGTTTAATATTCCTATTTTGTCCTCAAATATGTGTGTGCTAAGTGTACCCTTTGTTTCATTCTCATAGGGGAGAGAAGACTGGGAGGAGACCACTCCTCAGAGCCCAGGAACCCCCAACCTCGCAAGGAACCCCAACCTCGCAAGGAACCACATGAGGATGTTGAGGAAGGATAAGTGGAGGAAGGAGAGGTGGAGGATATGGTGGAAATTATCACCACAACAGGTCAATATCTGTCACCACAGCTTCAGGCAATACAAGATGTAGGCCTGCAGATTTAATAATATCTGCCATCTCGGGATATCTATGTACGTGTTTTGTGGGTGCAACCCCTTCCTCACAACTCAAGCAGGTGAAAGGAAGAAGGGGTTGCACCCACAAAACACGTCCATTGATCACCCATGATGGCAGATAGCACATGTTGAAAATAGGGATCAGGAGGGAAATACCCATTTTTAACCCTAAAAAGACTGTGTGCATCTTCAAATTTTGGCTTGTCCAGGGGTGACAACACCCCATCTTATTATGGGCAGGTAGACAATTTAAAAAAACTAGAACGTCTGAGATATTACCTAGAGGTTTACATTGTTGTATTTTGTGGTATGTTCTTTAAAGTTTTGTATTTTCATTAAAAACAAAACATGATAGTTTATGGCAATAATAACAAAAAAAAAATTATACACCTCAAATATTTTATAAAGACCATGTGTGAATATGTGTGAATGTGCATCAAGTACAATTTATATAAAACAACAACAAAGTGTGGCTTGTTTTTCTCAAATCCCCTATAACTGTGTTACCAGTGAAATGGTTGTTAGTTCATAATGAAAATACACTTGACACTACAAGTAGTACACTAGGAAAAACTAGGAGACAGCTAAAATAAACACAAGCAAGACATCAAAAATTTAATTTAAACAGATTTCTTTATGTTTTTTATAAAGATAATGGGGCAGATCCACAAAAGAATTACGCCGGCGTATCTATTGATACGCCGGCGCAATTTTAAATTTCCTGCGTCGTATCTTTGTTTTGTATCTACAAAACAAGATACGACGGCATCTGGGATCGATCCGACAGGCGTACGTCTTAGTACGCCGTCGGATATTAGGTGCATTTTTTCCGCTGGCCGCTAGGTGGTGTTTCCGTCGAATTCCGCTTTCGAGTATGCAAATTAGCTAGTTACGGCGATCCACGAATGTACATCCGGCCGGCTATTTATTTACGTCGTTTGCGTTCGGCTTTTTCCGGCATATAGTTAAAGGCTGCTATATGGTGGCGTACTCAATGTTAAGTATGGCCGTCGTTCCCGCGTCAAAATTTGAATTGTTTACGTCGTTTGCTTAAGTCGTTCGTGAATAGGGATTTGCGTAAAATTACGTCACCGTCGTAAGCACTGGCTTGTTCCGGTTTAATTTTGAGCATGCGCACTGTGATACCCCGACGGACGGCGCATGCGCCGTTCAAAAAAAACGCTGTTTACGTCGGGTCATGACGTATTTACATAAAACACGCCCCCATTACATCAATTTGAATTCCACACCCTTACGCCGCCAAAGATACACTATGCCGCCATAACTTACGGCGCAAATTCTTTGAGGATTCGAAAAAAAAAAAATTACGGCGGCGTAGTGTATCTTAGATACGCTGCGCCCCGCAGAAAGATGCACGAAGGTACGTGAATCTGCCCCAATGATTTTACCTATTGGCTGGCATAGGAATGGCCCCCCTACCCGTGAAATATTCCACATACTTATCCCGGACTGCACGGGCACTTTGGGGGGGCAAGCCAGTACGAGCATGTTCTAGACCCGGCAAGGTGATTACACCTGAGGTAAGTCCGGCCTCTGGCCCAACTGTGGCCATATAAGTTGGAGCACAGCAACAAAAAACTATATAGTTTAATTTATACTCTGCCATATGCATCAATGTTAAAAATAGGCAGAACGGGCTGGCCATTATCCCAAAGGCGTTCTCCACAACTCTTCAGGCTCTGGCCAGCCGGTAGTTGAACACTCTCCTCTCTGGGGGGAGGGTCTGCTTGGGGAATGGCCTCATGAGATGCTGTCCTCATCAGCCAGAAACACAAAAGAGAGTCCTTCCACATTCTCTGCATCCGGTGGCAATGCAAGGTCATCACTCTGGAGATGAAGAGAAAGCTCTGTCTGCCTGAAGGCTCCCCCCTTCTGACACACGGTTGTTATTCCCCACATCCACAAAGAGGAACTCATACTGTGCTGACACCACCACCATCAGCACAATGCTATGAAACCCCTTGTAGTTGAAGTAAAAGGAACCAGAACGGGGTGGTGGCACAATGCGGACTTGCTTCCAAACAATGGCTCCACCGGAGTTGGGGATGTCCCACCGCGTAGCAAACTCCGATGCCACAGTCTGCCAGTCCTGTGGCGTGGAAGGAAGCTGTGGAATCAAACAAGATAAAAAAAAATGTACTTTTGCACATAACATTGCAAGCAGATTATAGAAAAACATTATTGGCCAACATCATTATAACATTTAATTTAAGGAGTATTTAAATTCAAAAATATAAGGCCCAATTATCACATTCCTCACCCCATCTGATGGCCCATTGTAAAAGTTTAGGGGGGGGCTAGATGAGTTTGAGACCTCCAAAAAAAAATAAAAAAAAATGGTGAAGATATACTTTAAAACACATTTTAGGGGGGGGGGGGGCTAGATGAGTTTGGGACCTCCAAAAAAATGGTGAAGCTATACTTGGGCCCAAGATAGAATTCTGAAGAGGTAAGTGAAGGGAAATATGCATGTAGGCCAAAAAAGGAGCATTAAAAGCTTACAGCATGCATGGGGACAAAGGGGGCATTCACAGCACATTACAATCATGGTAATTAGGGAAGGAGGAAATACATGCAATACATTAGCATACATTAAATACATAAAATGTGATATTAAAGGAGAAAACTTACACTCATATAGTCCTCCTGCATGACTTGTATAATGGCAAAGCAGGTATCTGTGGATTATGAGGCCCAGAGCCTGGGGGGAGATACCTGTCGTGAACTTCAAGCCCTGCAAGCTTCTCCCAGTTGCCAGATAGCGTAACGTGGCAACTAGCCTCTGCTCATCGCTGATGGCTTCCCGCATAAAGGTATCCTGCCTAGTGATATAGGGTGACACCAAAGCCAAGAGCTGCTGAAAAACGGGGTCAGACATCCTAAGGAAATTCCTGTAATCATCAGGATTATTCTCCTGGATCTCCCGCAGCAGAGGCATATGACAGAATTGGTTCCTACAGAGCAACCAATTCTTGGTCCATGAACGCCTCCTTACCCTGTTCATGGCCTCGTATTGGTCTAAAACAATAAGACCAACACAAAACGATTGCACAGCACGAACTCTAGGACGAGCAGGTGCCTGCAACATGGCTAGAAAACAATCGTCTAATCAGAACAAACAAACTAAACAGAACGCACTGAAGAACAGCAAGTCCTATAAAGAACGACCTGAAAATCAGAAACGAGCGGACAGGAACGCACTGTAAAACAAATACGACCTGACTACACGCCCTGAAAGACAAGATACAAACCCACAAGCACAAACTGAACCACAGAAAACTATCTGGAAGCACGAAGACTGAAAAGCGCGAATCGTCTCTCACCAAACTTTTACTAACACATGGTAACACAAGATTAGCAAAAGCAGCCCCAAGGGTGGCACCAGTGGAATCAAACTTCCCCTTTATAGTGCCGTTGCATGTGTTGTACGTCACCGTGTTTGAGAACAACGAGATTTTGTCTCGACAGTGTGTATGCAAGGAAAGCTTGACAAGAATCTCGTCAAGCTTGACAAGAATCTCGTCAAGCTTGACAAGAATCTCGTCAAGCTTGACAAGAACCTTGTCGAGAAAAACAACGTTTCTTTTACGACGAGATTCTCGGTCGTGTGTACGGGGCCTGACTCCTTGGACGGATAAGAAAGTTGAGGTTTGAAACTCTGCAAAAAAGACTCAATTTAAAGACATTTGAGAAATTGTTCACATGAACAGTAATTATTATGTTAATTATTTTGTATAAATAAACATTATTGTTATTATTGTTATAACTAATGCAACTTTGTTTTTTCTTTTTTTACTCTTAAACCATAGTGTTCAGTATTTGCATCCTGGGTGTGTGGATTTTCCTCATGGCTTTAAGAACCTAAACTATAAAAAAGACTGGTGAGCTACTGGGGAGAACTTGATTAATTCCCTGAACTGTTGTCCCCTCTTCACTGGTAACCTAAATGTATAACACAGCTAGTAGCATAATGACTAAGCTGACAGTTCTCCTGCTACCTGACCTTGATTTAAACAAAACTTTTGATAAGATTACCCTATTTTCCCAGTTCACACTGCCATCTGCCAGGTGCCACAAAGAGGGGTTAAAGGGTGGCCCCATTATAATTTTACTATGGGGATCCATGTTCTATAATTTAACCCCTCTACATGTTTATCAACACTGAAAAAATAGTGACTATGCTGCTATAAAAGGGAACAATATATTTTCAGCTTTTTAGTTTGTATTGGTAATATTTCCTTTTTAAAAAAAACAATTGTTGCCCCAATGAGTTTATATTAGCTCTATTTAACATTTTTAGCTCATATGTGCATGTCTAGATCATCATTAGCTCAACATGCTGTTTGTTTCCGAGGATCTTTATCACCAAATATTCCACACTATGTAAACAGTAGCTACTTGTTACATACTGTTTTCCTTCCATGTATCTAACATTACCGACTGTTAAAGTTCTAAATTAACATCTGATGTTTTTGACCTGGCTCCCATTAGCTTGCTATACCACCTGGTAAGGGTAACAGCCTGTCTTCCACATGCTGTACTTCACAGATATCAGCCGTTATCCCCATCCCAGATCAGTCCCCAGGCAGTATGCTAACAGCCTCTTCTACAAGCCAATTTACAAGGATCTGGTCATGTTTACATTAGCCTTCTCCCAATGCATGAAAAGAGAAGTGTGTGCCTCAGAATAGAAATGAGCAAATATGAATAATTCAATTTTCCTCGTGGCTATTAACACATTTTCCTTGAATAAAGTGATAATAGGTTATCATCTGTGAAATGGAAATTGCATAACAGAGAGTTTCTGGTTACACCAGAGGAAATTAATTTCACAACACATCTGCTGGGACTTGACTTGTGAATGCTAAGCATGAGAAAATGCAGCCGTTCAGCTCGGCTACCTTTATAATTAGATTAGCATGCCTGCACCCATGCTGAAATTCTCGGTCTAGTAAAAAGAATTACTGTTCCTTTATATCCATACCTAATATTTGTAATAATGCAATGACTGAGGCAATTAGGTAAAGTTGAAAATGAATTATAGGGCCACATTATGTCAACCAGATGCTGCTAATGAGTGCCCGCATTTGTGTTATCAGTCTAGTTAAATGCTTAGACGTGCTATCAGTTTAAGGATCTCTTTGAATTGAGATTAGGCTCCTTAAACACCGGAAAGGCTTAATCAACCCATGTTTCAACTGTTTGTAGGTAAAGAAAGGTCTTTTAAATTGCAAAGGTTGGCTTGGAAGAAATTAAGCTACGATACCCATACACCGGCTGAGCACAGGCCAAATTAGGATGTTTAAGGGCTAATTTTCCAATAACTGGCACATGTATCAAGAGCAAAATCTCTTGGACAGATGGATAAACCTGGCACAGGATGACCACATCTGTACATGTATTCAGTCATTATGCAACCATTTCTATTGTCCCCTCCACATTCAGAAATTTGGCAATAGCTACTGAATGTCAGATTTGGCCATACACATAGAGAATATAGCCAAAGCTTTTAAGCATCATATTGCTTCCTTCCAAGCAAGGGTCAGATTGAGAAGTTCAATTACAATATGTAAGGACAGCTCTTGATTAGTCCTTGTTTCAACCAATATTTAAGATGAACTGTGAGTTAAAGTATATCTAAGCCCAAGATGGAAAATGTAATAAAGTGTATCTTAGCAGAACTTAGATGTGGTGGCTGCATTACCTTTATTTTTTCAGACTTTTTTCCCTTTTTCTTCCCCTTCTAAACCTGACAGTAGCACACGTCCTGTTCTAGGGTAACAACACTCACTCACTGTGCTGTATCTATGAATAAGCAGCATTGTCACCCTGGGACTAGAACTGTGTTAGCTCTCACTCTCCTAATGTCAGATTGGGCAAGTGTTCTGTCATTCACATGAATTGGACAGAGCTGGTAATACTAAGAATTAAGTGCAAAAGAGGCACGGATAGCACAGGAGGTTACACGATCACTGGATTTCTGGCAATATTAGCAGGTATTTTATTGCACTCTTAGAGCAGGTGTAACAAAACACTTCTTATAGTATAGTTAACAGACCAAAAAGTGAATAAATAAAAGGAAATTCAATGTGATGAGTTTACATAGACTTGAAACCATGGCTGCTTAGAACTCTATAACATAAAAAAAAAAAAGTTTTTAGAAGTTGTGAATAATCTTTGTATGCAAACTAGCTGATATTCTAAAACAGACATGCAGATCATTTGTTGTTTCTTCCTTCCACAGCACAGTGGTGTAGTGAGTAGCACTTTCGCCTAGCAGCAAAAGAGTCGCTGGCTCGAATCCCGACCACGACACCATCTGCCTGGAGTTTGCATGTTCTCCCTGTGTCTGCGTGGGTTTCCTCCGGGAACTCCGGTTTCCTCCCACACTCCAAAGACATGCTGGTAGGTAAATTGGATCTTGTCCAAAATTGGCCCAGTATATATATGTATATCTGTGTGTATGACTGTGTGTCCCTAGCGTGTCGTGATCCTACGGGGTAAAATGACCGCACCAGCCAAGCAGACACTGGCTGGAATAGCGCCCAGAGGCGATTCAATTTGCATGTGTAGCGCTATACAAGTCATTCATTCATTCCCTACTTTGAATGAGGAATTTTTAAACTCTTGTACCTGTACCTTGCTGTTAGGCCACCTTTCACACAAATTGTCTGATTAGGTCCACCTGTCAGTTTTTTTAGGCAGACCTGATCGGACCCTCTATTCACTCCTATGAAGCAGTGGATGTCAGCAATGACATGTCCTCTGACATCCGCCACTATCCGATCTGACCCTGTCTGCAAAATCCAGATGGATGGTGGTCCTTTTTTTCCCCCATCCGGCAGATTGCATATGATCACATAAAAACGGACAGGCAGTCCGTTTTCACCCAACGTCTCCTTAGAGGAGAGTGTGACTGTGTCTGTCTCCGTTCAACTGGGGGTAAAGTAGGATATTCAACTCTGGATGGGCTCACCTCCAGCGATGCACGATTCAAGCTTCACACTTCCACTCCAGTGCCACCATTGCCATCTGGCTGATATTGCCACAAATAACGTTATCTTAATCATGTAATGGAGATAAACAAAAGTATATATATATATATATATATATATATATATATATATATATATATACACAGTAAGTTCATAGATATCCAATGGGTGTGACAGCCACAGGTGCCCCATAGATATAATGGGGGGGAAATGTAGACATAAGGGACAGGGAATTTATTGTTTTCAGGATTACCAGGTGAAAGGAAAGAATAAAATGCCTGACAAAAGAAAATGAATGCAGCCACCACATCTAAGGAATGGTAAGCCACAATGTATTACATTTTTGTTTCTGGGTTTATCTTGGGTTCATATGAATAAGTAGTAGGTAAAAATTGTATGTTAGTGCAAATAAAAAAAGGATCACGGACAGTACTCAATTTTATCTGTCACAATTGCACTAATACGGCTACAATCACGACAAGTATGAATAAGTACCAACACATTGCTTTTTTATTAGTCCGAACAGACTGATCAGCTGATATTTGGAGAAAAGAAACCATCTTATTTCACTATTACTAAGACCCACCCCTAGACTAGATAAATCTGAATGTCTAATTTAAAGGGTCACTAAAGGAAATTTTTTTTTTAGCTGAAATGACTGTTTACAGGGCATAGAGACATAATAGTTAACTGATTCCTTTTAAAAATGATTACAAATTGATAAAAAAACAATCATATAATGTGCCTGCAGTGTAGTTTCATTTTTGCTGTTGTTTGCTGGTTCTCTGATGTACAGAGAGCCACTAGAGGGCAGTCAGCCAATAGAGAGCAGTGATACTTTGTCTAAAACTCCTCAGCACCAATCCAGTTTCGTTTTACACACAGCTCCTTGATTAGTGACCACCGTGAGAAATCTCCCAGTACTGTGGTTATCAGGAAACAGGCAACCAGGAAGTGTCCAAAACAGAGAGGATTTACAGCAACATCAGAGCAAAAACGAACAATGAGGACATGAAACCAGGACTGCAGCAAGGTAAAGGAAGCTATTTAGCTAAAAAAAAAAATTCCTTTAGTGACCCTTTAACATACATTAGCACTATTTACATAAAGCCTATCATGTTTACATGCTTATCTGAATAATAATAATATAAACTTTTCCTTTAAAAAACATTTCAGCCCTGGAAGGATTTACCCACTTCCTGACCAGGCCATGTTTTGCAATATGGCACTGCGACGCTTTAACTGACAATTGCGCTGTCATGCGATGTACCCACACAAAATTAACGTCCTTTTTCCCCCCCACAAATAGAGCTTTCTTTTGGTGATATTTGATCACCTCTGCAGGTTTTTATTTTTTGTGTTATAAACAAAAAAAGAGTGAACATTTGTAGAAAAAAAATGTATTTTTTACTTTCTGCTATAATACATATCCAAAAAACATATAAAAAAACAAATATCAGTTTAGGCCGATTTATATTCTTCTACATATTTTTGGTAAAAATCCCAATAGGTGTATATTGATTGGTTTGAGCAAAAGTTATCATGTCTACAAACTATAGGATAGATTTAGGGATTTTTTTTTAATTTTTATAGTTTTTACTGGTAATGGCGGCGATCTGTATTGACACTTTTTGGGGACCAGTGACATTATTACATTGATCAGTGTTATAAAAATGCACTGATCTTTGTATAAATAACACTGACAGGGAAGGGGGTTATCACTAGGAGACGATCAAGGGATTAACTGTAATCCCTGGGTGTGTTCTAATTGTAGGGGGGATGGGCTGCCTGGAACACTACAAAGATTGCTGTTCCTGATGACTGGCAACAGCAGATCTCCACCATGTCGCCTATCAGAACAGGGATCCGCCTTATTCAGATAGAATCCCTGTTCTGCCTCTGTATACCGTGATCGTGGGTCGCCGGCAAACATTGTGTCTGTGGGACTCGAACGGGCCTGCTATATCACCTAAACGGAGCGATGCACACCTACAGCGATATACGCTAACCAGCCACCTTGCTGCAGTATAACTGCGGCAGGTGGTCGGGAAGCAATTAAAAACATTGGCGGACAACTGGTAAAACGACCTTCGCCTCCCTGCTCTCGGAAATAGGACTCCATGATTTCTGGCGAGAGAGGCATGTTAATGATAGATGCTACTCATGCCATTCCACCACTCATGATGGTCTCTCCCGTATTGATTTAGGTTTGGGAAATGAGGTGTTAATGCAGCGGGTAGAAGACGCGGCTTACGAACCACGCTTAATATCAGACCACTCATCATTTTGGGTACGGCTCGATGTCTCTGTTACATCGGACCGCCCGTTATGGAAAGTGAACCCATACTGGCTGACCTTGCTCCCTCCATCGGATGGAATAGCAGAGGCAGTACAGGAGTTTTTAGATTTTAACAGGGGATCCGCCAGTGCAGGGATGGTGTGGGACACACTTAAGGCATTTCTAAAGGGATGCCTTATTAAAGAGGTATCTGGTATTAAAACTCATTCCAGGGAATGGAAGAACAAGGTACGGGACAAATTGAAGGCTAGAGAACAGGCACTGGTAGCAGATCCCTCCCAAGCTAAACATGACTCTTTGATAGAGGCGCAATCCTTGTACAACTCTGTCCTGCTGTCTGCAGCAGAGAAGCGCAGATATTTTCAACAGCAAAGTTATTTTGAGGAGGGGGAAAATACGGGCCGGCTTCCTGCTGTAATAGCTAGGGAGCAACGGGAATCCTCTAATATTTCAGCAATAAAGGCTAAAACTGGGGAGATTGTTTTTACAAACCTGCCCATTTCCACAGCTATCGGAGGTAGATAGGGAAATGTTGAACTCACCCATAACCCTGATGGAGCTGAAGGAAGCCCTGGATGGGGCCCCACATCATAAATCCTCAGGACAGGATGGTTTACCGGTAGAGGTGTACTCCCACTATGGGGAGATCCTCTTGCCACCTTTGTTACAGGCCTTGAAGGAGGTAGTTGAAATGGGTATTTTACTAGATAGTATGCAGGAGGCGATAATTATAGTATTATTAAAGCCGGGAAAAGATAGGCTCCTGTTGGATTCTTATCGTCCGATTTCCTTACTGAAAGCAGATGTTAAGCTCCTGGCTAAAATTCTGGCCATGAGGTTATCTTGGGTAATTGACAAACTGGTCCATTCGGACCAGTCTGGTTTTATACCCAATCACTTTATATGAAGCTACAGGTGTCGGTGGATAATCCGGGAGGTAGGGCCATTCTGCCACTGGATGCGGCAAAGGCGTTCGATAGTGTGGAGTGGCCCTACCTCCTAGAGATCCTGGCAAGATTTGCACTGGGGAGTAAGTTCATAGAACGGGTGAAAGTGCTTTATTCTAAACCCAGTGCCAGACTCTGCATTAATAATAAACTCTCTCCTGTATATTGATTTATATAGAGGGACCCGCCAGGGGTGCCCGTTGTCCCCATTGATGTCGCACTAGCGGTTGAGCCTCTGGCCATCCTGATCTGTATCGCTACAGAGGTGGTGGGTTTACGTAGGGGGCAGAGGAGAGACAAAATATCGCTGTATGCGGATGACGTGCTTATCCATCTAGGTGACTCGGACGCCTCGTTGCGGGCAGTGATGAGGATAATAGTGGACTTTGGAAGCTTTTCAGGCTTTGCCATCAACTGGTCTAAATTAACCTTGATGCCCATAGACAAGTTAACCACTTACCCCCCGGACCATATTGCTGCCCAAAGACCAGAGTACTTTTTGCGATTCGGGACTGCATCGCTTTAACAGACAATTGCGCGGTCGTGCGACGTGGCTCCCAAACAAAATTGGCGTCCTTTTTTTCCCACAAATAGAGCTTTCTTTTGGTGGTATTTGATCACCTCTGCGTTTTTTATTTTTTGCGCTATAAACAAAAATAGAACGACAATTTTGAAAAAAATGAATATTTTTTACTTTTTGCTGTAATAAATATCCCCCAAAAATATATAAAAAAACATTTTTTTTCCTCAGTTTAGGCCGATACGTATTCTTCTACATATTTTTCGTAAAAAAAATCGCAATAAGCGTTTATTGATTGGTTTGCGCAAAAGTTATAGCGTTTACAAAATAGGGGGTATTTTTATGGCATTTTTATTAATATTTTTTTTACTAGTAATGGCGGCGATCAGCGTTTTTTTTTTCGGTATTGCGACATTATGGCGGACACTTTGGACATTTTTGACACATTTTTGGGACCATTGGCATTTTTATAGCGATCAGTGCTATAAAAATGCATTAGATTACTATAAAAATGCCACTGGCAGTGAAGGGGTTAACACTAGGGGGCGGGGAAGGGGTTAAGTATGCCTGGGTGTGTTCTTACTGTGGGGGGGGGGGGGTGGCCTCACTAGGGGAAACACTGATCCTCGGTTCATACATTGTATGAACCGAAGAAAAGCATTTCCCCTGCTGACAGGAACGAGAGCTGTGTGTTTACACACACAGCTCCCGTTCCCCGCTCTGTACCGAGCGATCGCGTGTGCCCGGCGGCGATCGCGCCCGCCGGGCACACGCACGGGAGTCGGGGGCGTGCGCCCCTAGTGGCGGCTAAAAGGCAGGACGTCATAATACGTGATCTCGCCTAGGAGAGCCACCTTGTGGACGTATTATGACGGTGCGGCGACGGCAAGTGGTTAAGGGAACCCCTGCCAGCTATAGCAGAACAGATCATGATAATTAATAGTTTTAAGTACCTGGGAGTGGTGGTATACTCCAGACCCGGCTGAATCTGGGCCCTCTGTTGGATAGACAGAAGGAGAAATGTAATAGTTGGTGTAAGCTCCCACTGTCTTTCACTACTCACCCATATGGATCAGAAACAAATGGTTTAAACAAATTGACACACTAATGAGGGATCTAATCTGGAAGAAGAAGGTATCCAGGATAAGTTTAGATACTCTTCAGTATAGAAAAGACAGGGGAGGGCTGGCAGTCCCTCACCCTAAAGGTTATTATCTGGCTTCTCAGCTTCAGCAGCTGGCGGGATGGGTGCAGGAAATGAGCGAGGACCCCATATGTAAGTTGGTGACTATTAGCTGGATTCAGGTAGGGCGGCCTAATTTTGACCCGGCGTAGCGTATCGTATTTACGATACACCGCCATAAGTCAGAGAGGCAAGTGCTGTATTCACAAAGCACTTGCCTCCTAAGTTACGGCGGCATTAATGGGCCGGCCTAAGCGCGCCTAATTCAAATGAGGAACAGGGGGGCGTGTTTTATGTAAATGATTCGTGACCTGACGTGATTGACAATTTTAACGAACGGCGCATGCGCCGTCCGTGGACATATCCCAGTGTGCATTGCTCCAAAGTACGCCGCAAGGGCGTATTGGTTTCGATGTGAACGTAAATTACGTCCAGCCCCATTCACGGACGGCTTATGCAAACGACGTAAACATTTCAAAATTCGATGCGGGAACGACGTCCATACTTAACATTGGCTAGGCCAGCTTTTTGTTCGACTAACTTTACGCCAGAAAAAGCCTTACGTAAACGATGTAAAAAAATGCGCCCGGCGCACGTATGTTTCTGAATCGGCGTATCTAGCTCATTTGCATATTCTATGCCGAAATCAACGGAAGCGCCACCTAGCGGCCAGCGTAAATATGCACCCTAAGATAGGACGGCGTAGGAGACTTACGACGCTCGTATGTTATCATAATTTAAGCGTATCTGGTTTCCAGAATACGCTTAAATTTACGACTGTGTAGATTCAGAGTTACGACAACGTATCTACTGATACGCCGGCGTAAACATCTCTGAATCTAGCTATATATCCATTCCCACATTAGAGGCAGCATTACATCTGGAAATGGATCTGCCTAGTATACCATATTCTGCTCCGATATGTACTCTCCTCAAAAGGGTATAGGGGGAGACCCGGAAAGCCCTGGGGATAACCGGTTTGTTGCCCTTTACGCCGATATGGCATAACCCAAGATACCCAGAACTACAGGAATTAAGGGGATTTACCTTATGGAAAGGGAAAGGGATTTTTTTTTTTGCACAGCTGTATGAGGGGGAGGTATTAAAAACATACGAACAGCTGTGTCAGGAATTCCAGTTAAACCCAAGGGTTTTTATCAATACCTTCAAATCCGACACGGGCACAACAAATAACACAGTCATTAGCAATAGTGTCATGACCCCTGATAGAGGAAGTCTTCGGAATGAATGACCGGAGAGGACTAATATCAAAAATCTATATGAAACTGCTATCTACGGTGCAGGATCATACCTCTCTGAGATGCCATAGTAAATGGGTGGAAGATATAGGGGATATAGATCAGAACCAGTGGGACAGAGCCTTAGAATCCATTCCTGTAGTATCGGTATCTGCGTCGCATAAACTATCACAATTATTTATTTTGCATAGGGAAAAACAGATGCACATTTTGGGGGGAAGGGACTCCCCCAATGCCCAAAGTGTAAAGTACATCAGGGGGATTATATACACCTAATATGGAGATGTCCAAAATTACATCGGTATTGGGAGAAAGTCTCCCAGTGTATAATTAGACTGGCTCAGGTACCAGTTCCCTTAGATCCCCTGGTGTACTTACTTGGTGCTATAGATGTCGAGCTGTTTTCAAAGGGAATGCAGCTCATGATAACCAGATTGTTATATCTGGCGAGAAAACGTATCGCACGATATTGGATGGCACCAGGGGTACCCACAGGGAGGCAGTGAATCCAATACGTAAACACCCTGCTTCTAAGAGAAAGATTGTCATATAGTCGTAGTTGGGAAACAAGCAAAGTAGGGGGGAGGAGGGAAGGGAAGAAGGAAAAAGAAAAATAGAAATAATATACAAAAGTATACACGGTTAATGATAAAAATAATGTTTTATGGAAATATAACTAAATGTTTTTTTAATGTATATTTTTTGTATATGATTGAAAGCAAAGGGCCAGATTCACAAAAGAGATACGATGGTGTATCTACTGATACGCCGTCGTATCTCTGTTTCTAACTATGCGGCTGATTCATAGAATCAGTTACGCATAGCTAGTCCTAAGATCCGACAGGTGTAATGGACTTACACTGTCGGATCTTAGGATGCAGTACCGCGGCCGCCGCTGGGGGCATTTCTCGTCGTAATCCAGCGTCGGGTATGCAAATTAGCACTTACGGAGATCCACAAAGCTTTTTCCCTTCGTTAAGTCGCCGTAAGTGTTAGTTTGCCGTCGCAAAGATAGGGTACCTTTTACAAAGTGTAAAGTTAGTACACCATGTAAAAGTGTACCCGTCTTTCCCGCGTCGCTGTCAATTTTTTTTCCGCCGCATCTCTTTTTTACCCATCGCGATTCACAAAACTCGGCGCAACGTAACTTCGCGCAAAGCACGTCGGGAAAATAGCGTCGGGAGCATGCGCAGTATGTCCGGCGTGGGAGCGCGCCTAATTTAAATGGGACTCGCCCCATTTGAATTGGCCCGCCTTGCGCCGGACTGATTTAGGATACACCGACGCAAATTTCAAGGTAAGTGCTTTGTGGATCGGGCACTAACTTGTGTAATTTGCGGCGGTGTAACTTAAATCAGAAAAGTTACGTTGCGCCCGCTCGTTGTGAATCTGGCCCACAGAGTGTACCATAAGAGCAAATTTCTAAAAAAAAAAAAAAAAAAAACATTGTGCTATTCACCAATCCTGTCAATAAAGGCAATATACTGTATCATTTTGCTGACAATGGGTCCTACCCAAAAAGTATAATACATATCAACAATAGCCTATACTTAAAGAAACACTAAAGGAACATTTTTTTATTTTTTTTAAATAGCTTGTTTTGCACAGAATGGCCCCGATCCACGTTTTCTGGAGTCCCTCGGCGGCTGTCTCTGGTCCTCCCCGCAAGAACTCCACACATTCATGCGAGGGAGCTCGCATTGTGTGGAGTCCTTGCGAGCGCGCTCCCGTAATACAGCCGACAGTCATAGTCGCCGTCTGGATCACTCGGCCCCGCCCCCCGGTGCACCGCTTCAATGGTTGTGATTCACAGAAGCGTGAGCCAATGACTGTGCCGCTTCAATCGACCAATGAATGAGCCAGGAAGCCGGCCAAGATGCCATCGCGTTCACGGCGCGGGACAATCGAGGGGTCAGGTAAGTAAACGGGGGGGCTTGGGAGGCCGGTATTGTCGGAAGTTTTTTCACCTTAATGCATAGAATGCATTAAGGTGAAAAAACTTTTACCTTTACAACCCCTTTAAGATATAAGATTTAAATACATGTTTTGAATAACTGTAATAAACTTGTAAGCATAATGCTTACTTTTGAGCAGATGCAGAAGACTGAAAAAAACTTAACAGAGATAAATATTGCAAGCAAGATCTGATCAACAGCAAATGTAACTTTTTCTTTATCTGGCAATGCACATTTTCTAACATATCATGACACCTAGTAAACATAATCAAATATTGGAAAGAGATTAGAGCATTACCAATTACAAAAACTACAATCTTACCTTCTACTGCATTTTTTTTAATAATATCATAGCAATCTGACAGCTATTATATATATTACTCAATGGTGAAGCTTTAAAAAAAGGAATGTAATAACAAGGCAGGGGTTAAGAGTCAAACACAACAACTATATATTGTCAACAAGAGACTTTATAGCTTCCAAGCAATAAATCATAAAAATGTTCCTATTTCAAAACATTTAAGATAAGAGAGTTAGGAATCAAATCAATTTAGTTTCTTTATGCAGGTTCAAATCTCCTTTACCGGGGACAAACAGGCTGTCCTTGTCAAAGCATTTCAATGTGAACGACGAAAGGAGAAAAAAAAAAAAAGTATTATCTTATAAAGACCATCTATGTCTTTTCACAGCATACTTTGATTAATACACTGAGATGTCCAAAACAACAGCAAGTTTGTTTGAACAATAAAAACATTGTGTGTGCTCTTGAAGTCTTGAGTTGATACAGGATAGCACCACTGTTAACCATTAGCATATAACCATAACAGATGTGTGATAACATTTATAATTTATTCATATTTGGGTTACACTATTTTTAAGTGTATTGCTGCTTTATAAATGTAATAAAACCTTGAAATAGATGTGCAAGGTATAAAAAGTGTTGCAATGCAAAAAAAATTAAATAAAATTATAGATTTTGTTCAGTCTTTACAGTGGTATTAAGTTAGCATACTGTGTAATCAGATTTCAATTTTTGAAGATGTTTAAACTTTAAAAGAGTCCTACCCCAAACCGATGGCCCATAATGACAAGCTATGTCTTATTGATATGCTATATATATAGACATCTCTTGGAGGCAATAATGAATGTTAACAACATACAATGGGCCAGATCCACAAACATTTAGATCGGCGCAGCGTATCAGAGATACACTACGCCACCGTACTTTACCTGGCGTATATTCGAATCCTCAGCGAGTTCGCGCCGTTAGTTATGGCGGCGTAGTGTATTTCTGGCGGCGGATTTGAAATTGGGCGGGTTGGGGGCGGGTTTCATTTAAATGAAGTGCGTCCCCGCGCCGAATGAACTGCGCATGCGTCGTCCCGAAATTTCCCGCCGTGCATTGCGCTAAATGACGTTGCTAGGACGTCATTTTTTTAACTTAGACGTGAGTTACGTCCATCCCTATTCACGGACGACTTACGCAAAAAAAAAAATTTAGACGCGGGAACGACGGCCATACTTAACATGGCAAGTCTATGTATACGCCGAAAAATACCAGCTTTAACTATACGCCGGAAAAAGCCGACTACAGACGACGTTAGAAAATGCGACGGCCGCACGTACGTTCGTGGATCGTCGTTAATCGGTAATTTGCATACCCAACGCGGAAAAACGCCACCCAGCGGATGCCGAAGTATTGCATCTTAGATCCGAAGGCGTACGAAGACGTACACCTGTCGGATCTAACCCAGAAGCCGTCGTATCTTGTTTTGAGGATTCAAAACAACGATACGACATAGGAAATTTTAAAGTACGCCGCGTATCAGTAGATACGCCAGTGTACTTGCTCTGTGGATCTGGCCCATTATCTCTCACAGTAAAGCCCTGTACACACGATCGGTCCATCCGATGAAAACGGTCTAATGGACCGTTTTCATCGGTTAACCGATGAAGCTGACTGATGGTCAGTCGTGCCTACACACCATCGGTTAAAAAAACGATCGTGTCAGAACGCGGTGATGTAAAACACAACGACGTGCTGAAAAAACCCCGAAGTTTAATGCTTCCAAGCATGCGTCGACTTGATTCTGAGCATGCATGGATTTATTTTTAACCGATGGTCGTTTAGGAATCCATCGGTTAAATTTAAAACAAGTTGGCTTTTTTTTTAACCGATGGATAAATAACCGATGGGGCCCACACACGATCGGTTTGGACCGATGAAAACGGTTCATCAGACCGTTCTCATTGGTTTAACCGATCGTGTGTACGCGGCCTTACAGTAGCGTATTCACTACAGAGTTTGGGCAGATGTGCATCCCACAGAAACATTTATGGTTAATATTTCAGTTATTACATTGGCTTTTCCAAACTGTTAATATAGTCATCTTAGTTTAAAAAGATTTTTTGTTGCTCCTGGTTAGTGAACTTTAATATTTGTCTTCACAAGCCAAATATTCTGGGTACTGTTTTCAATGGGTTCTTGTCTTCCACAAAATTTACTTTTAGAAGTAGATTTTAGATTTAAAATTAAACAATGTCAGATGGGCCATTTCAAATAACTTGAAACATGCAGGTCCACTAGAAAGCTGCAGTCTTTGGAAACATAGACACATAGAAGAATGATGGTAGTAAAAAAAAAAAACAAGTTGTCCATTGGGTTTGCTATATATATTAACTGCTTGCCGACCGCGCAATGTACATTTATGTTGGCAGAATAGCACGGCTGTGCAAAGTAACATATATATACATTACTTTGAATTTCGCGCTGTGCGTGCGCCCGCAGGCCGCCGGCGGCGCGAACGTCTCTTCTGCGAGCTCCATGACCGTTCCTGCGGGACCCGTGGACTTGATGTCCACCGGTGTCTTGTGATCGTGTCATGGAGCGGCAGAACGAGGAGAGGCCAGTGTAAATATGGCATCTCCCTGTTCTGCCTAGTGACAGGACAATGATCGTCTGCTCCCTCTCATCGGGAGCAGTGATCAGTGTCATGTCACAGGAAGCCATGCGGTTAGAATCACTCCCTATGACACACTTAATCCCTTCCTAGCCCCCTAGTGGTTAAACCCTTCCCTGCCAGTCACATTTATATAGTAATAGCGTCAAAAATATCCCACGCAGTCAAGATAAAAATCGCTGATCACCACTATTACTAGTAAAAAAAAAATTGTAGATGCTATAACTTTTGCGCAAACCAATCAATAAACGCGTATTGTGTTTTTTTTTAACAAAAATATGTAGAAGAATGCGTATCAGCCTAAACTGAGAAAAAAAATCTTTTTAAAAAAATGGGATATTTATTATAGCAAAAAGTACAAAATATTGTTTTTTTTCCACAATTGTCGCAAAATTTAAACCGCAGAGGTGATCAAATACCACCAAAAGAAAGCTCTATTTGTGGGAAAAAAAGGACATCAATTTTGTTTGGGAACCATGTCGCATGACCGCACGATTGTCAGTTAAAGCGACGCAGTGCTGTATCTCAAAAAGTGGCCTGGTCATTTGGCAGCCAAATCCTCCCCGGGCTGAAGTGGTTAATTTATTTATATATTTTATATGTTTTTATCTGAGCACAGATCTATGCTTAGCCGAAGCCTGTTTGAATCCATTTACTTTTGGTGTAATCAATATTTCTGCTGATGGTATATTTCGAGCATCAACTACTCTTTTGGTAAAATAATACTTTCTGGGCCATATCCACAAAAGAGATACTCCGGCGTAAGCCGTCGTATCTCTGGTTCTAACTTTGGAACTGATCCTCAGAAGCAGTTTTCCTAAGTTAGGCAGAAGATCCGACATCTGTAAGGGACTTACACTGCCGGATCTTAGGATGCAGTACCGCATCCGCCACTGGGGGCATTTCGAGTCGAAATGCCTCTTCTAGTATGCAAATTAGCACTTAGGGCGATCCTCAAAGCTTTTGTGCCTAGTTTTTTCGCCGTAAGTGTTAGTTTGCCTGGTGTAAAACTAGGGCTGCTTTTACAAAGTGTAAAGTTAGTCACACCTTGTAAAGGCCCATTCAAGCGACGGCATTTGGTATGCATTCCCGAGGGAGAACTCCACGGCAATTTGTAAATTCCAAACCGGCATGGGTTCCCCCCCAGGAGCATACCAGGCCCGTAGGTCTGTTATGGGTTGTAAGGAGACCCCCCTCCGCCGAAAAATCGACGTAGGGGGTCCCCCTACAATCCATACCAGACCCGTATCCAAAGCACGCTACCCGGCCGGTCAGGAATGGGAGTGGGGACGAGCGAGCGTCCCCCCCCTCCTGAGCCATGCCAGGCCGCATGCCCTCAACATGGGGGGGTTGGGTGCTCTGGGGCAGGGGGGCACACTGCGGGCCCCCCCACCCCAGAGCACCCTGTCCCCATGTTGATGAGGACAGGACCTCTTCCCGACAACCCTTGCCGTTGGTTGTCGGGGTATGCGGGCGGGGGCTTATTGGAATCTGGGAGTCCCCTTTAATAAGGGGGCCCCCAGATACCGGCCCCCCACCCTAAGTGAATGGATATGGGGTACATCGTACCCCTATCCATTCACCTGTAGGCAAAAAGTAAAAGTTAGTAAACACACAACACAAGGCTTTTTAAAATAATTTATTATTCTGCTCCGGATGCCCCCCCTGTCTTCGTTATTAGCTCAATTACCAGGGGGGGCTTCTTCTTCCACTCTCCGGGGGTCTTC
The DNA here is from genome assembly GCF_905171775.1 of Rana temporaria. Classification (NCBI taxonomy): domain Eukaryota; kingdom Metazoa; phylum Chordata; class Amphibia; order Anura; family Ranidae; genus Rana; species Rana temporaria. Next base: position 271,998,753 of record NC_053493.1, read on the forward strand.
TCCGCTCTCCGGGGGGGGTTTCTTCTTCCGCTCTCCGGGGGGGGGCTTCTCCGGACTCCGGGGGGCTTCTTCCATCTTCTCCCCTCTTCCGCTGTTGACTCGGCGAACCCCGGTTCTTCTGCAGATGTACGGTGCCTTCTTCTTCAGCGCTGGCTGCCTGCTATGTTTGTGTGTTAGCTCGATTTCAAACAGGCAGCCGGCGCGGTCTTCTGTGACGTCAGGTTCTTCTCTTCCCTTCTTCCGATGTTGCCTCGTCGCCTGTTGTCGCTGTAATGATGGAAGCGCGCCTTGCATCCCATTTATATAGGCATCACCGTCCCATCATGCTCCGGTAGGTACCCACGTGGTGGGTGCCTACCCACGTGCACCCACCACGTGGGTACCTGCCGGAGCATGATGGGACGGTGATGCCTATATAAATGGGATGCAAGGTGCGCTTCCATCATTACAGCGACAACAGGCGATGAGGCAACATCGGAAGAGGGGAGAAGAACAGAAGACCCTGACGTCACAGAAGACCGCGCCGGCTGCCTGTTTGAAATCGAGCTAACACACAAACATAGCAGGCAGCCAGCGCTGAAGAAGAAGGCACCGTACATCTGCAGAAGAACCGGGGTTCGCCGAGTCAACAGCGGAAGAGGGGAGAAGATGGAAGAAGCCCCCCGGAGTCCGGAGAAGCCCCCCCCCCCGGAGAGCGGAAGAAGAAACCCCCCCCGGAGAGCGGAGAAGACCCCCGGAGAGTGGAAGAAGAAGCCCCCCCTGGTAATTGAGCTAATAACGAAGACAGGGGGGGCATCCGGAGCAGAATAATAAATTATTTTAAAAAGCCTTGTGTTGTGTGTTTACTAACTTTTACTTTTTGCCTACAGGTGAATGGATAGGGGTACGATGTACCCCATATCCATTCACTTAGGGTGGGGGGCCGGTATCTGGGGGCCCCCTTATTAAAGGGGACTCCCAGATTCCGATAAGCCCCCGCCCACATACCCCGACAACCAACGGCAAGGGTTGTCGGGAAGAGGTCCTGTCCTCATCAACATGGGGACAGGGTGCTCTGGGGTGGGGGGGCCCGCAGTGCGCCCCCCTGCCCCAGAGCACCCAACCCCCCCATGTTGAGGGCATGCGGCCTGGCACGGCTCAGGAGGGGGGGGGGGGCGCTCGCTCGTCCCCACTCCCATTCCTGACCGGCCGGGTAGCGTGCTTTGGATACGGGTCTGGTATGGATTGTAGGGGGACCCCCTACGTCGATTTTTCGGCGGAGGGGGGTCTCCTTACAACCCATAACAGACCTAAGGGCCTGGTATGCTCCTGGGGGGGGGAACCCATGCCGGTTTTTTCTTTGAAAATTGGCATGGAGTTCTCCCTCTCAGGAATGCATGCTGAGCGACGCTGTCATTTTTTTTTTTAATTATTTGTTTTCCCGGCGCGTCTTTGTTTTCACCCGTCGCAACTTTAGTGTCCCGCCGCAATCCACAAAGCCGCCCGGCGTCAATTACGTTCGCGCGATGCACGTCGGGAAAATGACGTCACACGCATGCGCAGTACGGCCGGCGCGGGAGCGCGCCTCATTTAAATTGTAAACGCCCCCCGGAGAGGAGGAACGCCTTACGACGGCGGCACTTAAGTTACACTGCTTGAAATTTTTACGTAAGTGCTTTGTGGATCAGGCACTTAGGTAAAAACTTTAAGTCAGTGTAACTTAACTGCTGAAAGTTAAGTTACGCCGCCTGGCTGAGGATTTGGCCCTCTAAGATTAGTTTTGAACTCCTGCAAGTCATATACTCATGTTCTGGATCTTAGCTCCAATTTGAAATTACTGCCCTTCTAAATCATACTCTTACGCTTCTTCCATTGCCCTTCTTTCCTCAAGACTGATAGGTAGATTCACACACATTGGCCTAACTTTAGGGCGGCCTAGCCTAGCCTTTTTAGGCTACACCGCCGTAAATTAGTTAGGCTAGTAGTGATTCACAATCTACTTACCTGCTAATCTACGGCGGTGTAGCCTAAAACGAGCGGGCGTAAGGGCGCCTAATTCAAATTGCTTGGAGGGGGGCGTGTTGTATGGAAATGAGGCTTGACCTCACGTTTTTTGACGTTTTTTGACACTGCGCATGCGCCGGGCGACTACATTTCCCAGTGCGCATTGCGACTAAGTACGCCGTACGGGCCTATGGATTTCGACGTGGACGTAAACTACGTAACTCCCGATTCGCGGACGACTTACGCAAACGACGCAAAAATTTCTAACCTCGCTGCGGGAACGGCGGCCATACTTTAACATTGTTATTCCACCTCATATCTACTGATAAGCCGGCCTAACTCTTTGTGAATCTACCTATGTATGTTTTATGTTCCCAAAGTTTGTCCTGATATGTTTTATCCCCAGAACCTTCCACGATTTTTGTTGAAAATGTGATGGTATGTCAGATGACGGCGTTGTCTTCTATGTACTTACACAGGCTTTCCAATATGACTCCTCCATATGCTACAGATTTTCTATTTATAAACGTTCATCTCCTTTTCCAATTATAATCACCTATGCTCAGTTAGTAAACATTCGTGTAGGGTTTGTTAACATGCTAAGTTGATTGGACCTGTAGTTTAGACTGATGCTTCCAGGTATGAATCTTCTCAGTGCAATATGAACTTATCTAATGGCTTAACTTGAGTCACCAACCTGAAATAAGTTTGCTTTTAAGGAATTTGGATTTGACGCTGACTTCACTGGCTTCATGATCGTTCCCTGCGAGTAAATCAGAAATGAATAAGGTCAGATTTAGCCTGCCAACTAGAACTTTTGGAAAAGGTCAGCAATGGTTGTACACTATCTCATCGAAGGTTGTCATTACATTTGTTGGTCTACATTTTAAGAGCCCATTCACACTTGTTCATTTTGATGCACGACAATGCTTTATAAATATAAATGTCTTTCCTATGTTGCTGGATCACATATATGCTGCAGTTTAGTGTGGAAAGGAAAGCTATCCACACCTATGCGTGAGTGTTACTGAAAGCTGCTGATAGGGGGGTATAGGCAGTACTGTTTTTTTTTTCCAAAAAATCCAAGTTTATTAAAATGTATAAACAGGTACACAAGTATTTGTAACAATGGGTCAACATTCCCCATACATTCTTTGGCAAAAACAACTATGGTTATCCAAATCTACTCCATTCCCTTCAACAGGTGTATCCCCCGGCATGAGCATACAGAAATATACATTCCGCCCCTGTACATCTAAAAAAAAAAAAAAAAACAACAAAAGGACCTTCTGTATGGATCGTACATCTGCTATGTCCCAAATGGCTTCCCCCCCGTCCTTCCCCTCTCATTCACACCCCATGCTTTGACGCCTCTGTACTCAAACTGTGCATGTTTCACCATCTTCCAGCCACCTGTCCCATACTTGAGAAAATTTTTGCGGTCTCCCTCTATGTGTATAAATCATTTTCCTGTAAGGGAGAATAGCATTTACATCCTTTTTCCAATCCCTCAGCGTCGGCGCCTCCGTTTGCATCCATACCTTGGCCACTGCCTTCCTAGCCAGGAATAACGTTTCATTCATAAAGATTGCTTGGTACTTTTCTATATCCACATCGGGCAACAGTCCCAACAAACACAACTTTGGGTCCATTCCCACCGGGGATCCCATGTTATCATGTAGAAATTGAGTCACCTGCAGCCAGTATGCTTGTACATCCGAACAGTGCCATATCATATGGTAGAAAGACCCCTCCTCAACCGCGCACATGGGACACCTAGGGCTCCTATTTGTCCGAAACTTCGCCACTCTCTGTGGTGTGATGTATGCCTGGTGTAGTATATACAGTTGAGTTAACCTGTCTGACAGCTTAGGGGACGCAGCTTTAACCCCCTCCAGCACCTCTTCCCATTCCGTGTCCTCTATGGGGCCTACGTCTCTCTCCCACTTTAATTTGGCTGTCTGCGCTATCTTGCTAGTCCTTCGTCTCCTAATGACATAGTAACAGTTGGAGGTGAGCCCCGTGGATTCCCTCCCAAAAATCACATCCAACACCTGTGGGGCACTCACATCTATACCGGTTGGGCCCAGCTGGGCTCTAAGTGCGTGCCTGAGTTGCAAGTATCTAAAGTGGAGTTGCGGCGGAAGGGAAAATTCCTCCCTGAGTCTATTGTATGGCTTTGGGCCCGTGTCCAACATGACCTGGGAGAGATACAGTATCCCATACGCAGCCCATACCCCTGAATCTGGGACCGTGTCTAACTCTGGCAGGGAACTATTTTTCCACAGCGGGGTATGTGTATGTATGTGACTCTCTCCTTGTTTTTTAAGGCCGACATCCCATACCTTTTGATGGTGCGCTAGCATTTCCGCCTCAAATCTGGTGGTCCTGCATCCTCCATGACCTCTTCTAAAGATTGCCTGTATAGGAGTGTGTAAAGGGCTATCCGGCTTATTACATACTAGGGACCTATACCTCTGCGACTCTGACGTGTTAAAATAGTAGAAATGCGACAATTGCGACGCTATATAATAATCCTGCAAGTCAGGGAGTGAACACCCCCCTTCTGTGTTCGGATTTTGCAGTATACTCCATGCCAGCTTATGCCTGCCTGCTCCCCACACGAAAGAATTTAAGATAGCTTCCAGTTGTTTAAAAGTCTTAAGGGGTATATAAAGGGGAGCATGCCATACCATGTATAGGATTTTGGGCAGTAGGATCATCTTGATCAAGTTTATTCGTCCCATCACCCCTAGTGGTAGTTTCGCCCATGCCTGTGTTCTTGCTTTAACCACCGCAAATAGCGGTTCCACATTCAGAGGGACATAATCTCTAAGATTCCTTGTGACCATTACCCCTAGGTATTTCACTTCAGCCACTCTCTGTAGTGGTAAGTCATGGGACACTGCGGGGGGGGGGGAACTGATCCAGAGGGAGAATTTTGGATTTATCCCAATTGATCCGTAGGCCTGAGAATCTCCCTACCTCTTCTATAATATTCAGTGCTGCTCTTAATGAGGGGCCCTGGTCCTCCAGATAAAGAATTGTGTCATCCGCATACAGGCCAATCTTTTCCCAGGTGTCTCCCTTCCTGAGTCCCACCACCTCCGAGCTATGTCTGATGGCAATCGCCAATGGCTCCGCTGCCAGCGCGTATAACAGCGGAGACAGGGGGCATCCCTGTCTCGTACCTCTCTCCAGGGAAATCTGTTCTGATAGCCACCCATTCAGGAACACCCTTGCCTTGGGGGTCTGGTAGAGTAACTGCACCCATTTAATGAATCGCGGACCAAAACCATAGCACTTCAGACATTCCCACAGGTACTGCCACTCGACTGAATCGAATGCCTTGGCTGTATCCAAAGCAACTACCACCCGGGTTCCTATATTGTCATGCTGCGCTTGAATGTTCATAAATAGCCTCCTGATGTTCATTGCTGTGTTCTTCCCTGGCATAAACCCCGTTTGGTCCCCATGAATCAGTGATAGTATCACCGAATTCAATCTAGTTGCCAGTATCTTAGCTAAGATTTTAATGTCCACCGGAAGTAAAGATATTGGCCTATAAGATTCTGGGTAGTGATGATCCTTGCCCGGTTTAGGAAGAACAATTATCTGTGCTTCCTGCATAGAGGAGGGGAGGGTTCCCAATTCAAATATAGAAAGGTATAATGCCCTCAATCTGGGGATTAGTGTTTCTGAGTACGTAGTATAAAACTCTAGCGGGAGGCCGTCTAGACCAGGAGCTTTGGACTTGGCCAATTGCGATAACGCCGTGGCTATATCCTGGGTGGTAATTGGGGCTTCCAGCATCTGCATTTGTACCCGGCTCAGCTTCGAAAATTGCAGTGTGTGCAAATAGGCTTGTATTTCCTGTGGCGTGTGTGTACATTGGGATCTGTATAGTTCCTCATAGAAATGTCTGAACCTATCAGCCACCACTGGGGGGTCCGCAACCATCGAGCCATCCGGCTCTTTCAGTGAGACCACCACTGGCGGCCTATCCTCTAGGTGTGCCAAATACGCCAACATCTTCCCTGCTTTCTCCCCATGCTCATAAATTCTTGCCTTACTGAAAAATATACGCTGTTTGGCCTTCTCCATGTGTAGCTGCGTTACCATCCTGGTCTGCATTCTTACCTTGGTCAAATTCTCTATAGTGGGCTGATTATTAAAAACAGTCTCAAGATCCTGCAGCGCGCCTTCCGCACTATTCATAACCACTTTGGAGGTCTGTTTAAGCCTGCGTATCCTAATGTCTAGTACTTTACTCGCCTGAGTCTTGAACGTATCCCATCGGGAATTAATATCTGTGTAACCCTGGCCCTCCGGAAGTATGAACTGTAGTTCCCTCTCTATGCTCTCATGGTCAGTCAGGGCTGTCAACCAAAAGGGGTTGAGCCTCCACCCCCTCACAGGGGCCCTGTCTGGCAGTGATACCTGTACCCAACATGGCGAGTGGTCGGACAGAGCCCTAGGAGCAAACCCGGCCCCCCCCACCCTCGGCAGCAGGGTTGCCGAGACCAACACGTAATCAATGCGAGACATAGTGGCATGGCTGGTTGAATGGCATGTATAGGCCCTACTCTTGGGGTTCCTTTGTCTCCACACATCCACAACCGCAAATTCTTTCATCAGACGTCCCAATCTGGTCAGACCGGGGGGCCCCACATGTCCTCCCGGCATTTATGGTCTATCCAGGCTAGGGTCCATGACCATATTGAAATCCCCCATCCACACAGCCGGCACCGTCGGGTGCTTAGCCATAAATGCCAACCCCTGCGTGACAACTTCCGAGCTGTATGGAGGAGGGATATAACATGCTATCAGCAACATATGCATTCCCCCTATACGTACATATAAGAATAAATACTTCCCCTGCTGATCCGACTCCAGTGTAAGTAATTCAAAAGGGGTGGCCTTTGACACTAGCAATGAGACTCCCCTGGAGAAACTGGAATGGGTACTATGATAGGCCCATCCAATCCACGGGCGCTTCAGTGCAGACTGTAAATGACCGGTAACGTGCGTTTCTGTTAAGGCAATAATGTTCGCTTTTTGCGCTTTAAGATATGCTAGGGCCGCCGTACGCTTAATTTTGTTTCTCACCCCCCTCACATTCCACGTTAGAAATTTAATAGAGGTCATGGTACCATGAAATTTAGCTTACGGGGTCGGATCTGCAGCACAACAATCCCATTCACCTGTGTATCTTTCATTAATCTTTGGACATCCCATTTTCCTGTTTTAACATATTTACTTTGCCATATCCCAACTATAAACCACATACTCCAATACAACAACCGTTCAGGGTCCCAACAGTGGCCCTGATATTTCTCAACTCCCCACCCCCCACCCAGCCCAGCACCTCCCCAACATGGTGTGAGCATACATTCCCCAACCAACAGAACCCATATGAATAAGAAAAAGAATACTTCTTCCAGCAGATAAATCTGACTGGAGGCACGGTTCTTAGGTCCTGTGTGTATCATGGCTAGACCATTATACACTCGTCTAACGGGACGATTGTTCACTGAGCAATGCGTGGAATCGATACGGGGAAAAATCAACATATCCCCAATTGTTCCAGTTCCTTTGCTCCTCTGGCTCATCAAATCCAGCGCTCTTTGCCTTCCCCACCGCTTTATGAAAACCGTTGCAGGATCTTACTCTTTTCCACTGTGGCAAAACAGCATGTCTGAGAGGGGCCATCCATCCCCCCCCCGAAAAAGAAGAAAAAAAAAAGGGGGGATTTAAACCCCCCCCCCCCCCGGAGCCCCGGAGGGGAGGCATCGCATGTTCATAGGCCAACACCGATATTATCTCCCACTCTTCCCTGGGCCTCATGTCCATGTCATAGGCAGTACTGTTTTACTTGCTGTGCCCCAGAAGAGGGCCCAAAAAGATTCACCAATGGCTCTCTTCTCAATCTGGGGCACATTGTGTCACCTCAGTCTCCTGTATATCTCACCCCTGTGGCCTGTGCAGAAACCTCTGGGACTTTTAACTGACAGTCACTCCCTCAGGCTCAGCTGCTTCTCCCCAGGCAGGAGGAGGAGGTGGACAGTGCTGGGATGGAGTTGCCTCATCTTCTCCTCTTATGGCTGGCTGCTTCCCTCTGGCTAATCCAGCTACGGAAGATGGGCTGACACTGTCCCTCTCTGGGGCCCATGCCCTGCCTACTAGACTGCACACACATGGATAGCTAGGGAACTTTTCTTACATCATAATTAGTGTAGGAAATTGATCACTGGCTGATCTGCCTTGCCATACCTGTATATACTACTCTACTTCTATATACTGCTCACTGCCCTGCTCTACCCTGCAACGACATACTGGCCTGCTACTACATACTGCTAACTTCCCTGCCACTACATACTGCCCTGCTACTAAATGCAGACCACTTCCTTAGGTGCGTGCATCCTATTGCATTAGGGTGTGCACCATAAAGAGTAAGCACACATGCATGCGTGTGGATATATGTGTACTGACTACATTGTGCTCAGCCCAGCTTGCCTTCTCCTGATAGGCTGAAGTTTGTCCCACACTGTAGGCTGTGTTTACTCCCCCTCTCCCGCCCTCTCCAGTTGCCAGCACCTCATGTTGTAAACTCAAATAAGGCACGTTGGTGAAGGGGATGAGTACAGTGTTGTTCTCACTGGCTAAGGAGGCAGCAGAAACAAAGCAACTGTAATCTCAGGCTTTTTACAGACACTACATGGTTGGCAACCTTGGTGATTAGGGTGTGCCCAGGCACACCCCCTGCACATGCATATGGTCCCTTTCCTACCACTACATACTGCTCACTGCTCTGCCACTAAATACTGCTCATAGCCCTGCATTGCATACTACTCCCTGCCCTGTCACTACAAACCACTTTGCTACCTCATACTGGTTACTGTCATACCACTACATACTGCTCACTGCTCTGCCACTAAATACTGCTCATAGCCCTGCATTGCATACTACTCCCTGCCTTGTCACTACAAACCACTTTGCTACCTCATACTGGTTACTGTCATACCACTACATACTGCTCACTGCTCTGCCACTAAATACTGCTCATAGCCCTGCATTGCATACTACTCCCTGCCCTGTCACTACAAACCACTTTGCTACCTCATACTGGTTACTGTCATACCACTACATACTGCTCACCAGGGGCGTCCCTAGGGGGGGGCCAGAGGGGGCCCTGACCCCCCCAACATCATGCTGTGCCCCACCATGTGCCCCCCCAAAAAAAAAATTTTTTTTTTTTTTTTTTTTTTGTGCAATTTTTGTATTTTGCTCCCCGAGAGGGAAAGCGTCTCCAGTCAGCTCTGCGGGGGATTCCTCCCCCTCCCTCTGCTCGCCGACACTGCATAATGCGATCGCTCACACAACCAGATATTCTAGCCTGGACCGTGTTTAAGTGTGTGCACTGCAGACTGCAGTACACTGTAATCACTGAACTACATTATCTCCATCCCTTCTCTCTCCCCCCCATCTGTCTCTCTCCCCTCTCCTGTTCTTTCAAAACATTCACAATTTACTTTCACTTTCAGTTAGGCAGATAATATACGGTGCAAATTTCTTTCCTGCATCCACAGATTGCAGGAAAGAAACTTGCATGATTCCCCCATCACCAGACAGTGGTGACAAGGGAATATCCCTCCTGCCCAGCAATTATATTCTCCCGACAAACAGTGATTATCACCAGTGGCTATACAGCAACCACTAGTGATAATTATAAGAGAATCTGCTAATTAATGGTTCAAATCTCAGCCAGTTTCTGCTGAACCAGCTGAGATTTAAACTGTCTATGGCTGGTCTTAGCTCTTAGGCAGCCCATACATTGATTAGCACTGTGGAGTGTCGGCTTCCTGGCGGGATCGGGCATGTGGGATTTCAAACACACCCGAGCCCATCTCTATTGGTTGTAGACAGTTGAGCTCCCTGCAGGTTGCTTAGCAGCAGTGGACCCTTCTCTGACATGCTGATCGGGATGCAATCCAGGTGATGCTCTTAGTCAAATCCTAGTCATAAATATCAGAGATTTTATTGATCAAAGCCCACACTATACAGGCATAGAGCCCACATGGCTGCGGAACATACGGTTGGTTATATTCATGTGGTTGTACTCTTGATGCTAATAATACTGTTTTTATTAGATCTGACTGGGAGCATCACCTGGATCACATGCCGATCAGCATGTCAACAGAGAAGGTTATACAGCATTACTGCTGCTAGGTGACCAGCTGGGGGCTCGGCTCTCTATAACCAATAGTGCCAGCCTTCTCCTGCATGCACCCATAATGTCACCAGCACTAGGTCCTAATAGACTGCCGCCGCTGCCAAGGAGACAGATGCCAGACCAGCGCTGTAAATAGCAGGGACATGACAGCTGGGGATCCCCACTGTGGCAGAACACCAGGGCCCGGTGGCAAGACAATCTTTGCAACAATGATAGTTCTCCCACTGCTTTGGACCCTTATATTTTCTTGGTGTGCTGGTGACATATATCTCTTGTTTTCTGCCACCCTGAGGGGCCCCAGTATAGTAGGAAGGGAGCTCACTGCAGAACATATGAAAGGGCCCATAGTGGGATCGTAGTAAAGGGCCCCAGGATATATATATATATATATATATATATATATATATAATTGCATTTTATAGTTGGCCCCCCTACTTTTGTCCCTGTCGCCCCATGCGCCCCCCCTAAATATGAAAGCTGGAGACGCCACTGCTGCTCACTGCCCTGCCCTGCGACTACATACTGCTTATTGCCCTTTCCTGCCACTACTTGCTGCTCACTGCACAGCACTACCACTTCACACTGCTCTATGCCAAGCACTGCCACTAAACACGACTCACTGACCAGCACTGTCAATACACATTGCTCACTATCCAATGCTGTTATTACACATGGCTCACAGGCTAAAACTATCATTACACACTTCTTACTGCCTGGCACTGCTTTATTAAGCTTACTTCACTGACACTATATAAAGTTTTCTGTGCTCCAGTTATATACAGCTGAAGGTTTCTTTATATATCTTTGCATTATTTTAACATTACCACATTGTAAGAAAAGCTCACAAACTATTTTCTCATTAAAACAGAACTAGACTTGCCACTGGCAAGCAGATTTCATGATTATGCTTGCTGCTTATTTGTCATCAAAATGTACAAATTATTGGCGAGGTCAGACAGGTGCCTTAAGCGTTGTTTCTGACAGGTTAGTTAAGCGCTATTGAATACTAGGTTAGTTGGCCGCTATTGAATAGCATTTGACCAGCATTTTTTTTCTGGCTCTGACATATTTAATTATCTCGCTTTTTGTACTCTGTAAGAAGAGGCAATTTTTGAATTGTTTGAATATTTTGTCAGTCGATCTATCCGATCTGTCAAAAATCATACAAGTAAGGATTACAGGCAGTCGTGATAAATATATTGTCTGATTCTCTGCAGACTGAATACATCTGTATGCATATATTCAGTGCTCAGATGAGTACGTTGATGTTAATGCTGAACACATTTGTGGAATCAAATTGAAACACTGGCCCAGATTCAGGTAGAATTTGCCCCTTTCTTACGGAGGCACAGGGCAGCTTTTTTGCCCTGCGCCCCCGCAAATTTACTGCGCTACCTGCAATTCACGGAGCAGTAGCTCCGTAAATTGCGGGGGCGCTGTGTAAACTTGCCCTGCGTAAGGGCCCCTAATGTAAATGATCCCGTAGGGGGCGGGAATCATTTAAATTAGGCGGGCTCCCGCGCCGAGCGTATAGTGCATGCGCCGTCGGGAAACTTTCCCGACGTGCATTGCGGCAAATGACGTTGCAAGGACGTCATTTGCTTCAAAGTGAACGTGAATGGCGTCCAGCGCCATTCACAAATCACTTACGCAAACGACGTGAAATTCAAATTTCACGACGCGGGAACGGCGGGTATACTTTAGCATTGGCTGCCCCTACTATTAGAAGGGGCAGCCTTACGCTAAAGACGCCGTACAGAAACTCCGTAACTTGTGTACGCAGGGCCCGCGCAACATTGTGAATCAGTGTTAGTATGCAATTTGCATACTATACACTGAGCACAATGGGAGCGCCCCCTAGCGGTCATCGCAAGAATGCAGCCTAAAATCTGCGTGGCATAAGAGCCTTATGCCACGCAGATTTTAGGCTGCAGTCGGCGTTACAATGTTCCTGAATCAGGAGCATTCGTAACACCGGAGCAAGTCAACAATTGTGCTGCGTAACTATGGTTACGCAGGCGCAATTGCTCTCTGAATCCGGGCCACTGTATCTCTGCAATGTTATGGTCCCTTTGCCCTTTTACCTATTCACAAAAGCCTATTACTGTACTTCCTTAGGTCGATCCTTTTAGGAAGTACAAAATTCCTTATCAGAGTGATATCACTTTAGAGATGTCATCATCAAAACAAATCAGGAAGCCATCCAAAACTTGGATATTCTATTGCCCTTTTAATTTTAATTGTATTTGTTTACCTGATATATGAGGTTATACTGCAAAAATAAAAACAAAAAAATAATTTAGAATATGTTCATTGGGTGATAAATTATACATAGCTCAGCAAAATTATTAAGAAAAACAATATAGAGCTGTGGAAAACCTGCTCTGTTTAGTCCTAATTTGGTACTAAATAATATCATTGATTTCATGTTTATTTTGATTGCATCTTTATTTAAACTATTTTTATTTTCTAGAGGAAAAAAATACTAAAATAATAGCCTATGGATTGGTAATTTTCTGCTCTAGGGACATCAAGAAGGAGCTGACCTAAGAATAAGTCACCTCTCTCAAGGCACCAGTGTACAGTACTGACATTCACCAGGGTCTTCTGCTTCCTGTACTCAGAAGGAAGTGTCGGAATACAGGTGCCTCACATGCTAATTGACTAGTTCCCTTGGGGATAAGTGAGTTACCTCCCTAATAAACTGGTGGAATGGTCTTTAAATCCATGACCTGATCAACAAAGTGAAACAATCTTTAAAATCACACCCAACCCCAGCTTTTACAAAATCTTTATTTACAGTTTAAGACAAAAAGACTCCCATTCATTCACCACTTCATTATAGTAAGTATTACACATGTAATCCAATGGCTTTACCATTCTGTTTGATAACTCATTCTATATATGAGTGTATACAGGCATACCCCACTTTTAAGTACACAATGGGACCAGAGCATGTATGTAAAACGAAAATGTACTTAAAGTGAAACAATACCTTTTTACACTTCTAGGGTGTAGTAGGGGGTCAGGGGCTGTAGTGGGGGTGTCAGGAGCTGTAGTTGAGGTCTCAGGGGCTGTAGTGGGGGTGTCAGGGGCACACTGGAACAGGGCGGGCTATGCTCTCAAAGCTTCAGCTCCTTCTACTGCGGCTGCAAAATGTCTGTACAGTACTTGTTAGGCACTTTACATACACTCGCGGGTATGTCCTTACTCGCGAGTGTATGTAAAGTGAGTGTACTTAAAGCGGGGTATACCTGTATAGCATTACTGAACCATGCACTTATAGGAGATTGCAATTCAAAATTCACAGCAGAATCACTGAAGTTGTTCATGTTGTTCTTTCAGCAGATTGGCCTATCCTGCTCTCACCTTCTGTGACTTAGCAGCCTTTAAGCCTTCTGACTTCGGATCTTCATTTAATTTACTGTATTTTAGGAATATGTCAATTATTAAATCGCTTTATCTAGATATAGGCGAACTGTCTGGGCTGAATTTGCAGGGAGATCAGCTGGGTTTTCTCCCACCAAGCGCTCCACATTGCACAGTGTGATGCATTGTAATAGCCCGATTGGTTCCCACGGAACCTTTTGCAGTGTGAAATTGGAAAAATTGAGATAATTATTGTTAGTGTTAGTGTCACATACCTGGTTGGTGAGCCTGACATGTAGAGGAAGGCCTCTCGTACAGCTCCGGCTCAAGAACCACTGATAGTGAGACAGCAGCCACTGGAGCACGGCGGGGTAAGAGTGCCTAGGATCAGTCCAGAAGTCTGTGCAGATAGTAGCAAGGAACTCATAGGCAGGAAGCCGGACTTGGCTGGTAGCAGGCAGGTGAAGCAGCAGACAGGCTGCACAACAGGAAGCAGGAGCCTGGGAAGCAGAACCTGAGGCTGAAGATGGGCACAGTGAGGCTGCATTGATGGCACAGTGAGGTTGTATTAATGGGCACTGATCAGGCTGCAGATGGACACAGTCAAGCTGCATTGATGGGCACTGGTGAGGCTGCATTGATCTCTTGTATCATCTCCGCAGTCTCTGACCATCTCTTGTATCATCTCTGCACCCTCTGACCATCTCTTGTATCATGTCTGCAGCCTCTGACCATCTCTTGTATCATGCCTGCAGTACTTTAGCATCTCCTGTATCATGTTTGCAGTCTCTGACCATCTCTTGTATCAGGTCTGCAGCATTTGACCATCTCTTGTATCATGACAGTATTTCTTTTGGATATTTAAACGTATAACTGGCTGGAGAAAGATAAATATCACTTTAAGACAAACTTGCACTTTAATTTAAGGCGGGGCCTGGAGAGGGGTGGGGCTGAAGGAGGTACCAGGGGCTGGGCTGAATGGGGGCCTCATCAGGTAGGCTGTACAGGGCCCCGTGATTTCTATCAGCAGGCCCTGGCCATGCTATCCAGCCACAGCATGCAGAGGAGGTGATGGATTGGCTTACTAAACCATTCCCATCCTCCTGATCCTCTATTACCCAAGCTGACACTAGCTTTCAGTCCTCCACAGCTACCAGAATGGCTTATTCTGCCTCCTTGTCCACAGCTACTCCTGCTGTAGCCCCAGCATCATACATGGAGGAGTCACCTGAATTATTTGAACACAGCATCAGCCACTTGTTTCTTGAGGATGCACAGAAATTACTTGATGTTGATTATGAGGTAGAGCATGGGACTAAAATGAGCCTACAGAGAGGGGAGAACACTGATAAACAACAATTTGGCAGTCATTTTCCCCCGTGAACTTGAGCCTGAGTGTACTATAATTTGGCTTTTACACATAAGGCTTGCTCACTGTGGTGCAAATCTTTGTTTTATCCACAAAAAACTCTAATCTTGTTCCGAGTGCACTAATTTGTGGCCTCATCATACAGACTGGCTCCCCAAGCCGTTGTTTACAATATAAAGAAAGCTAGCAGGAAAAATCAATTTAAATGTAATTTTTTTTCTTTATATATGTCAGTTTTGCTGGCCAAAGACCTGGCCACTTTTTCCGATTCGGCACTGCGTCCCTTTAACGGACAATTGCGCAGTAGTGCGACGTGGCTCGCAAACAAAAATTACGTTCTTTTTTTCCCACAAACAGAGATTTCTTTTGGTGTTATTTTATCACCTCTGTGTTTTTTTTTGGCGCTATAAACAAAAATAGAGCGACAATTTTGAAAAAAAAATCAATATTTTTTACTTTTTTTCTATAATAAATATGCACAACAAAATATATAAGAAAATTATTTTTTCCTCAGTTTAGGCCGACACATAAAAAAAGATGAAAAAAAATCACAATAAGCATTTATTGATTGGTTTGCGCAAAAGTTATAGCGTCTACAAAATAGGGGATAGTTTTATGGCATTTTTATTAATAATTATTTTTACCTGTAATCAGCGATTTTTATCATGACTGTGACATTATGGCAGACACATCGGACACTTTGACACCATTTTGGGACCATTGTCATTTTTACAGTGATCAGTGCTATAAAAATGCACTGATTAATGTAAAAATAACACTGGTAGTGGAGGGGTTAACCTGTAGGGGGCGCTGAAGGATTTAAGTGTGTCCTAGGGGGCGTGGCATAGGGGGCGTGGCTACGAGTGACATGTCACTGATCGCTGCTCCCGAGGGACCATTCGATCAGTGACATGTCACTAGGAAGAACGGGGAGATATTGTATTTACACTGACATCTCCCAGTTCTTCAGCTCTGTGACATCCCGTGGGCACGGTCACGGAGCTCGCAACAGGGTTTCGAGCGCACTGTCAGCATGCACACGACCAGGTGGCGGCAAATTAAAGGGGACATACATGTAGTGCTACCCCCGCAGGAGCCGCTGGTTGTTGTTGGGATCTACTCTCTTTGGCTTGGCTCACCCCTATTCAACTAGCTCGAACCCTCCCTTGACACATCAGAATTCTGGTGGGTAAAGTATTGTGACTTCTGCTTGGCTGAAATCACAATAGCAGGCACACAACATGCAGTGATAATGTAACAATAGTATTACCTGCTTTATGGATGGTCCCTCCAGGCGAGAAAATACACTTCACACAGTAAATATATTTAAATCAGGAAAGATAAGTTTACTTCATGTGAACTTAAAGAAACACACATGGGTTTTGATCACAACAAATAACTGTTAGATAAGGACTCACTATGATTCTGCAAGGGCCCTTGCAGGAATCGGCAGTTAATATCAGTAGATAAAGACCTAAACTAAATAATGGTACCATTCACTTGAACTAAGATAGAAAGTCTACGCTTGCGAGCTCCCTCTAGCGGGAAATCCTGTAAACAGTTAGGGCCAGATCCACAAAGATCTGCCTATCTTTAGGCAGGCGTAGCGTATCTCAGATACACTACGCCGCCGTAACTTAGAGCGTAGTTTCCGTATCCAGAAAGAATTTGCGCCGTAAGTTACGGCGGCGTAGTGTAAATGTGTCGGCGTAAGGGCGCGCAATTCAAATGACTAAGATGTGGGCGTGTTTTATGGTAATTCATCTTGACCCCACGTAAATGACGTTTTTTTTAACAACGCATGCACCGTCCGTGGGGGTATCTTAGTGCGCATGCTCGAAATCACGTCACAAATAGTCAATGCTTTCGATGTGAACGTAATTTATGCAAAGCCCTATTCGCAAACATTTTACGCAAATGACGGAAAATTTGACGCTGACCCGACGTCCATACTTAACATTGCGTACGCCTCATAGTCCCAGGGGTAACGTTACGCCGAAAAAAGCCTTCCGTAAACGACGTAAAAAAATGTGCCGGGCGGACGTACGTTTGAGAATCAGTGTATCTAGCTAATTTGCATACTCTACGCGGAAATCAACGGAAGTGCCACCTAGCGGCCAGCGTAAATATGCACCTAAGATCCGACGGCGTACTAAGACGTACGTCAGTCGGATCGAGCCCACATTCAGTCGTATCTTGTTTTGTGGATACAAAACAAAGATACGACGGCGCATCGTAGAACTTACGCTGCGTATCAACAGATATGCCAGCTTAAGTTCTTTGTGGATCTGGCCCTTAATGTCTACGTTGCGACCGGTTGGTGCATGTTAAATTTGTAATCCACAAGTGGCAATCCGTGAAAGAAGTTACATAACAAAGTATCTGGAACAGCAAACGTTGGTGAACTGATCGCTCGTCAGCGTCAGTCACTTCTATAAGTCTCTAAACAGTTAAAGGGGCCTCTAAGTTTTGGTTAAGGCCCAAGCACGCGTCTCTGGCTTCTAGGGTGGCACTAAGGTGTCTGTCTAAGGGGAGAATTAAAGGTTGAGCATGTGCTCTCTCACCCAACAGGCCCGCTCCGCCTGAGTTCCTCTCAAAGAGCGAGTAAGGAAGACACTGCTCCACAGCACAAAGATCCCGGGCGAGGGTTCTCCACTGTTTCAGTTGTCAGCTGGGTCGCCTCTCCGATCTCCGGGAACATGAGCTGGATACTGGAGTCTTGCTTCCTTCTGGATGGCTGGTCTCTCTGTGAATTTAGGCCCAGGCTTCAGGCCTAGCAGCACTCGTCAGCAGCTCCGGAGAGGAGAAGAAGCATTTCCCGAGAGAGCGAGATCCGCCGCGCCTTTTCCTTAAATAACCTCCTCCATAAGTCTGTGCGGAGGTATCACATGCTCCTTTGCTGCAGGGCATTGTGGGATGTGTAGTCTGTTCCTCCTCAGAGTCAATGGAGTTCATATCTCCAGCTACTTGCAATCCCACAATGCATAACTCCTTAAAGGTAACTTACATATTTACAAGCGTGAATAAAGTTTCAGCAAGGATGGCCTGTCATTAGACTCTGACAGGATGACCCCGCTACACACCTATACGCCCATTTGCCGTTCTGTCGATGTAAATGATCGTGCGGTTAAAGGAATTTTTTTATTGTTATTGTTTCACATTAGACATCATTAAAATCACTGCTCTTTCAAAAACAATACTTTTTTTAAAGTTTTTTTGCATTGATATATGTCTCCCAGGGCAGTACCCTTTTTATGGACAATAACTTGCATATGAGCCTTAAAATGGGGACTTTTGATTTTTTGAGTTCTGGTCACATAGAATTTAATAGGGTTCTGGTGGGAGTGTAGAACAGAACCCAGGGGTGTTCTGCCTATCACTATATTTACCTATCACTGCAAGCTCTTTTGGGGTAATTATAGTATACATTTAATAGCAACTATCAAAGAAATCTATAAAGCCAAAACTTTATTTTTTGGATAGAGTAGGTAAGGCTTAGGATCTCTCTAAGATCACTGCCGACTGTGTCCCCACTGGGAAGATTCCATCATCATTATTGTCCCTCCTGTCCCTCCTGTCCCAAAGACACAACATAAAGTGTAAAGCTACTAGTATTTGCCTTCTCCTTGCGTTGGAATTGCATTGGGAAATTCAACCCAAATGCAGCCCAATGCTGATGGTTTTAACAAGCTGTTGGTCTTTTAGGCTGAGTGACTGGGCATTATTCAACCAGGAAGACTATGGAAATTAATACAAGGTTCTGCAAAATTCTGCTCAGGTGAGTATTCTGAGTATTGAAGGAGGACATTAAAAAATAGCCCAGTGTTGGGATTTAGGCAGTCCCTGTCTACTCATGTTCTAGTGACAATTGCACAATAGTAATGTAAAACTCCAGCCAAAATTACAAGATAAAAATAGACTATTATGAGATAAAGTTAGGAAAGAATATTCATCTCAAATCCATAGAATTCCCTCACCATACATTTTTCTGCCACTAGATATCCTCAGTCTGATGGCCAGCATCATTAAATCCCCTTCCTCTAATCCCAAGTCATCCTACCCCTACCCCAGTCTATGAAGCAGCACAGTAATGAGCTCATTTATTTGGCACTCTTCTTATCAGCATGCTTCTTGTCAGCAGAACTGATTGGCTTACTGGTACAGGCAGTCCCCTAGTTACGTACACAATAAGGACTGTAAGTTTGTTCGTAAGTCGAAGTTGTTCGTAAGTCGCAACACTGCATTTGTAAGTGTAACTTCCGGTCGGAACACTGCATTCGTAAGTGTTCGTAAGTGTAACTGCCGCCTGTGCATGGGTGTGGGATGTTCCGGGCACTTGTTATGTTACAGTATCTGGGACGTAGTACGGCAGTGTGGGATGTGTCCGGAGGTGCTCGAAAGGCATCCAGGACCAGCGTGGAGCACAAGTGGCTGGCATTTGAGGCCGTTCGTAACTAGGAGTCGTTCGTAACTCGGGTGTTCATAACTTGGGGACTGCCTGTACTGTCTCTTCTTCCAACATTCCAATCCTGTTGTACAGGGGACACATACAGCTGATAGCAGGCCAATTTAGGTACACTGTTTTCATTTACAAAATAGTTTAAAGAATATGAAAAACCTGACATATGCCACTGGAATTGTGGACATGATTAAAGTAGACACCACTACTTCAGTGATCACCACATGCTTCCTGATTCCACACTTAGTGGCTGCTCTCTTGCGTTGTAAAAATAGGAAATTGGCCCATGCACCATTAAGAAAATTTTCCAAATGAATGCAAAGTGTTCTGTGATTGGTCAAGGTGCAGAGGTGGGCAAGTGACATCATGCGCTCCACCTCGTCCAATCAGACAACACCTTGCATTCATTCAGAAAACATTGAGTGAAGCAGGGAGGTGATCAGCAAGATGTAAAGACTAAT
Organism: Rana temporaria; assembly: GCF_905171775.1. Lineage (NCBI taxonomy): Eukaryota > Metazoa > Chordata > Amphibia > Anura > Ranidae > Rana > Rana temporaria. The sequence continues at coordinate 272,018,627 of NC_053493.1, forward strand.
GTCCATAGAAGCAACAATGTCACAGACAGGTAGCAACACAGAGATGGCCAACAGGGCAAACATATACCACTCCATCCAAATTAAAAGTATGGTAAGTGTGGACTTAAACTTTAATACATGCTGTGTGAAATTGCCCAAGATCTTATTCCAGTTTTAGCATTATTAATGATTCATGAAGGGATCAGGTGAGATGCACTTAAGCTCGCTTCCACTTTGTCCCCTTTTCAAGAAAAATAGGGTCTAACAGCAATGGATGCAAAAATGTGTAATCTTTTACAGTCTATTTTAATTATCTTCTTAATATTAAACACATTCAATGGTGGTATAAACGTGGTGGGGGACCCAGAGGCTCACAGCTCCCTCCAATACAAGTAGGAGACTTTACTAAGAAATAGATTATAATCATACAGACAGCAGATTGAAAATATCCACAAATCTGTGGGGGCTTTGAATCTCCTAGACTGACGCCCAGCCTTTTACTCATCTTTAATTATAATCAGTTCACCTTTGGACAGAAGATTAATATTACAAAAATTTTTACAGGAAGTTTAGCAGGACTTTGCTACTCCCCTTACTTGACAAGCTATTCATCATGCCGCTACGTGTCAGCATTAAATTATCCCTGCTGTTATGACAGCAACATTATTCATCAGGATTACAGACTAACTACAAGGCTGCTTAGAGTGGTTACCTTCTTCTGGGCTTTATTGATTGTTTTTTATAACTAAGTGAGGTGCAATGAAAATGTGTCTTGAGCACATTGACAGTTTTAGACCTTTATACCTTTGCTCATGAAATGTCAGATTTGTTGACAGAAGACAAGGGACAATTATTTAACGGCAGAATAAAATATTTTATTTGGTTTTAATTGTGTTTGCTATACAAAATAGTCACTTGGAGGTTGTCATTATTGGTATAGTCCAGTCAAACATTTCAAAGTTGCAATGAAAATTGGCTCAAGTAATGCCGCGTACATACAACCGTTTTTTCCGTCGGAATAAACTTCAACAGGTTTTTCCGACGGGAATTCCGCTCAAGCTGTCTTGCATACACACGGACACACCAAATTCCGACCTCAAAAACGTGGTGACGTACAACACTACGATGAGCCTAGAAAAATCAAGTTCAATGCTTCCGAGCATGCGTCGAATTGTTTCCGCACATGCATGTTTTTTTCTCTGTCGGAATTACATACAGACGAACGGAATTTCCGATTTCCGTCGGAAAAAAAGACAACATGTTCTTTTTCTAAGTCCGTCGGAAATTTTGGACGGAAAAAGTCTGATGGGGCATACACACGGTCGGAATATTCAATGGAAAAAATCTGTCTTTTCATCGGAAATTCCGAGCGTGTGTATGCGGCATTAGAGTCTTCATATTAAGTAGTTATCACTAGGGTTACATGGGCTATTCAATTTCTTTGCTACCGAAAAATGCTACCAGTTGTTAGAAGAAATTTGCAGAATACTTAAATTAAAGTAATTCTAGTAAATAACAATCACCAAAAGTCAAACTGTAGGCAAAAATAGGAATATAACATTGAATAGCCCATTAAAAGATAAAATAACAAAATCATTTTGTCTGTAATATTCACCTTCAGTCTAGAGATTTTCCCTGTAGTGCTTTTTCTACTACTAGATGTGCTTTGTCAGATCCCCAACATTATTTGTCTCACTCCCTACTAGCCTCATGTCCCATAACTTTGATACATTATACCTGATGTGATATGCAGGGCTTTTTTTCTCAAACAAAAGGTGCTGGAACTCAACCATGACCCCCTCAAAAACCCCTACCCCCACACACACCTCACAAACCGTAGGAGGGTCTTAAAGGGGCATTAAATACCAGGATTGCATTACATACAGAGTGCAGAGTTCAGGAGGGATGCACACAGAGTGCAGAGCTGTCACTTGTAAACACAGAAACCGGACTTCAGTGTGTTACAAGTTATTATGGTGAGCAGGCACCAAAGGGTCTGAGCCAGAGGTGGTGGAACTGAGTTCCACCAAGTTGCACCTGAAAAAAAGCCCTGGTGATATCACATACTTAGATATGTGTACCTAGTGTATAAAAGTGGTTATATGCAAGTATATTGTAAAAGCATTCTTGCTATGTGGTGTGCCTAGTCTATATATTTAAAATGAGTGTGCTAGCAAGTTGATATACTGTGGAAGGGTTTGGGCACCCTAAAATTATTTTATTGTTGAATTCGTAATAGTGCATATAACAGTGGTGTGCAGAATTTTATGGTGTTTAAAAAGTAGACGGTACCTGGCGCTCAACAAGTTGAAGGTACTTGTAAGTAAAGGATAAGTTCACCATTCAGAGCAAGTTACACGTCACACCCATAATTCAGGTGTAACCTGTAACATGATCCAGACCTGACACTGCCACCCCCCCCCACCCCCTCAATCTCCCCTTCCCTGTGACAGTGGGCAGTATTTTTTTTCTTGCACCCACTGTCATATTTTGAAAACTGTGTGGCTGTACAGGGCTCTGTCCACACGGCTACGTCATTCATTCACAGCCAACATCTGGTACCATAATCCTGAAAGTTCACCAATTATAAATCCACTTAATGTTTGTGAAGAAAAAAACATACATTAACACTTTAATTTTCGGAAGATCCAGTCCTTTATATGGTTAAAAAAGGGAAAGTTTCCACAATGTACACAATATAATAAAAAAGTATAAAAAAAACTTTCCAAATGTCTGCATCAGACCAGCACCCTCTTCAGACTTCAAATGGTTAAAGCTTGCGGTTTTAGTTTGTGGGCTGTCTAGCAAGACATCATTAGTGCAAATGGTGAGCACAGTACATTACCCAGCCAGATGTAAACATCAATCGAATGTCCTTCTCCTGGCTGATGTGACAATGTCCGGGATCCTAGGCTCTCTCCTATGCGGGTCTGGAAGCTTCACAGACCCGATAAATGTGACTGCTGGAGACACAGGGTGGATCAGCCTATCAGAAAGGACGCTCTCCCTGGGTGAACATGCAAGCGTCCCACGTCTGAGACGCTGTTTCAGTAAACCAGCTGTACTGCAGGGAGAAGTTTAGGCGCCCTCCAGTGGGCAAAATGCAGTATGCGCTTGTTGAAAAATCAACAGCGTTGCATGGCGATTAAAATAATCGGATATAAAAGTTCTTATGCATGAATAGGATCTTCCATCATAAAAGGGGGATATTAAGAGGGGTCCTAGACGACGCGTTTCGCCCTTACAAGAGCTTTGTCACAGTCAATAGGACCTAGGTATAAAGTTTAATTAAATAGACTAAGATAGGGGGGAATTTGAGGAAGGGGAGGAGAAAGGGGAGGTGTACCAAACCGAGAGATTTAACCCTTTGGACATCCAAAAAGACAAACAAACAAATAAATCACATATATATTGCAAGAGAATTATTTTTTAAAAATATATTGCAAGAGAATTCTTTTTTAAAAAAAACATATTAGCATATCATAAATTACTGAAAGATAAACAGCAGTTTTTTTGTGTCTTAACTGGTCACTAGATCTCATTATAACAAATCTATATTGTTGCAACATAATATCCACAATAGGTTGTATGGGCACTCTATCCAAATGGTGCCCTCTAGTGGCAATTCATAAAAACTACTCATAAAATGTTTTAGAATATAGAATAAAAAGCTATATATAAAATAGGAAGAGTTAGATAAGAATGTTAACTTCAATTTCCTCATTTAACCCCTTAGGTGCCAAGCTGTCGAACTTATGTATCCAGAAGACCTCCCTTCTGCAAAGAAGGGAGAATCTTTCATTGGTAGTCAGAGTTCCTTTCGGAATGTGCTCAATTACAAAAACTTCAAGATATTTAAAATCCCTGTTGTGACAACGATCAAAGTGCCGAGGAACGCTGTGTTCAGTGCAGCCCTTTTTAATCAGGCGACGATGAGAGCTCTGATAGTTCTGCCAACATAGAAATGACCACAGGCACAACGTAGGACATAAATAACAAATTCTGTAGAACATGTCACAAAATGTTTGATACCAAATGATTTTCCAGGAGATAGATGAATCTTCTCTGTGCCATGGGAAATGAATTGGCATGTCAAGCATGCCCGTTTTTTGCACTGAAAGATCCCCTTACGGTCATTAAAATAGCTTCTAATATCTAATGGAGAACCTGATGGTTTCTTCTGAATTTTACTAGGGGCTAAGATATTTTTGAGTGTACGGGCCCTCCGAAAAGTAACCTGCGGGATGGCTGGAAGTATAGGAGCCAATCTTTGGTCTAAGTGAAGTATTTTAAAATGTTTCTTTATAATATTGGCAACTGATTTGTAACAATCATTGTATGTAGTAAAAAATCTAGTGGTATATTCACTAACCCGTTGTTCTTTGGTTGTTACCGTCTCAGGGGGTTTCAGAAAAAAAGAAAAGGCCTCATTGACTAACTTTTCAGGATAGCCCTTCTCTTCAAATTTCTTCTGCATTAGGATGCTCTGTTCAATATATTCATCATCCTGAGTACAATTCCTTTTGAGTCTATTGAATTGTCCTTTTGGAATATTCTTCTTCCACACAGGATGATGGCAACTGTCATAGTGCAGATATGAGTTACCATCAGTTGGTTTGTTATGATTCTTGGTAATTATTTTATCTTGTTCATGTGTTACCACTAGATCCAAGAAGACTATTTCAAGGGGATCTATTACATATGTAAAGGATAAATTGAAAGTATTGGAATTACAATACGAGACAAAGGAGAGAAAAGTCTCCATTGTCCCACTCCAAATGAGGATCACGTCATCAATGTAACGTCCAAAATAAACTATAAATTCAGCATAGGGATTGTTTTGCCAAATATATATGTCTTCCCATTGGCCCATGGTTAGATTGGCATATACAGGTGCATAATTAGCTCCCATCGCCGTCCCCTTTAATTGTAAATAAAACTGCTCACAGAACATAAAATAATTGTGTTTAAGACAGAGTCCACTGCCTCCAATAAAAACTGGGACTGTAAAGAATTAAAATCTCCACTCTTGTTTAGGAAATATTGGACAGCTCTAGTTCCCACTTCGTGCGGAATAGAGGTATATAGCGATGCCACGTCCAGAGATGCCCAAAAGTATCCTGGTTCCCATTTGTAATGTTGGAGGGCGTCTATCACTTCTTTTGAATCTTTTATGTATGACGGCAATTGGAGAACCAGAGGTTGTAACATATGGTCGATATACATTGAAAGGCCATTAAGGAAGCTGTTCGTGCTGGCTATAATAGGGCGGCCTGGAGGATCTACAAGAGATTTGTGAATTTTCGGTAAAAAATAAAAATGGGGGGTACTACATTATTATTTTTTACCGAAAATTCACAAATCTCTTGTAGATCCTCTGTGAGCAGTTTTATTTACAATAAAAGGGATTAAATTTAATGACCGTAAGGGGATCTTTCAGTGCAAAAAACGGGCATGCTTGACATGCCAATTCATTTCCCATGGCACAGAGAAGATTCATCTATCTCCTGGAAAATCATTTGGTATCAAACATTTTGTGACATGTTCTACAGAATTTGTTATTTATGTCCTACGGTGTGCCTGTGGTCTTTTCTATGTTGGCAGAACTATCAGAGCTCTCATCGTCGCCTGATTAAAAAGGGCTGCACTGAACACAGCGTTCCTCGGCACTTTGATCGTTGTCACAACAGGGATTTTAAATATCTTGAAGTTTTTGTAATTGAGCACATTCCGAAAGGAACTCTGACTACCAATGAAAGATTCTCCCTTCTTTGCAGAAGGGAGGTCTTCTGGATACATAAGTTCGACAGCTTGGCACCTAAGGGGTTAAATGAGGAAATTGAAGTTAACGTTCTTATCTAACTCTTCCTATTTTATATATAGCTTTTTATTCTATATTCTAAAACATTTTATGAGTAGTTTTTATGAATTGCCACTAGAGGGCACCATTTGGATAGAGTGCCCATACAACCTATTGTGGATATTATGTTGCAACAATATAGATTTGTTATAATGAGATCTAGTGACCAGTTAAGACACAAAAAAACTGCTGTTTATCTTTCAGTAATTTATGATATGCTAATATGTTTTTTTTTAAAAAGAATTCTCTTGCAGTATATTTTTAAAAAATAATTCTCTTGCAATATATATGTGATTTATTTGTTTGTTTGTCTTTTTGGATGTCCAAAGGGTTAAATCTCTCGTTTTGGTACACCTCCCCTTTCTCCTCCCCTTCCTCAAATTCCCCCCTATCTTAGTCTATTTAATTAAACTTTATACCTAGGTCCTATTGACTGTGACAAAGCTCTTGTAAGGGCGAAACGCGTCGTCTAGGACCCCTCTTAATATCCCCCTTTTATGATGGAAGATCCTATTCATGCATAAGAACTTTTATATCCGATTATTTTAATCGCCATGCAACGCTGTTGATTTTTCAACAAGCGCATACTGCATTTTGCCCACTGGAGGGCGCCTAAACTTCTCCCTGCAGTACAGCTGGTTTACTGAAACAGCGTCTCAGACGTGGGACGCTTGCATGTTCACCCAGGGAGAGCGTCCTTTCTGATAGGCTGATCCACCCTGTGTCTCCAGCAGTCACATTTATCGGGTCTGTGAAGCTTCCAGACCCGCATAGGAGAGAGCCTAGGATCCCGGACATTGTCACATCAGCCAGGAGAAGGACATTCGATCGATGTTTACATCTGGCTGGGTAATGTACTGTGCTCACCATTTGCACTAATGATGTCTTGCTAGACAGCCCACAAACTAAAACCGCAAGCTTTAACCATTTGAAGTCTGAAGAGGGTGCTGGTCTGATGCAGACATTTGGAAAGTTTTTTTTATACTTTTTTTATACTTTTTTTATTATATTGTGTACATTGTGGAAACTTTCCCTTTTTTAACCATATAAAGGACTGGATCTTCCAAAAATGAAAGTGTTAATGTATGTTTTTTTCTTCACAAACATTAAGTGGATTTATAATTGGTGAACTTTCAGGAGCGCAGAGTTTTCCTTTTTGGTGTATTTGTGTATTTGTGGTACTTCAGGGTATCCGGATCTCTGCAGCACGGACTGTTCTCAGCCCATACGAGGGTTTCAAGTATTTCATGGGATATTAGTTATTTCCCATTGAGCGCCAGTGATTTTTTTGTATCAATGGTACCATAATCCAATGCATCTGATAGCTTGTATTTCTTAATGAACTACAAGGGTGCTGATGAGCACTCTCGTCGTTCATTTACAAGCTTGTTTGTAAACAGTCATCCAATATCAGAGGTACAGGGTTTTTCGGCAGGATCCCTAATCCACTGATCACTGGTGTAATGCTTTGCAGGCTCCTGAGGGAAATTATTAAATGCACATTTTTTTTTCCTGCAAAAATATGTGCATTTATTATTTTTCCCCAAAAGGTGAACTTAGCCTTTAAGGCTTTATTTCCATGGACGTTTAAAAAAACGGGCTGTAACGCTAGTACAGACGCGATTTTTCCCGCGTTTTGCATTGAATTCAATGCACGTTTTGCCTCGCTAGTTTTCAGCCGCGTTTTTCTGTTTCTATTCAAAATCAATGGTTCCCTATGGGAGCCCATTGATTTGAATAGAGGTCGCACCAGAAGTCAGATCAAGATGATCCGACTTGCAGGGCGACTGGTGTGCGGAGATTCTTGAAGGGGAACCCCGCGCAAATTAAAAAAAATTTGCATGAGGTTCCCCCCCAGGATGATACCAGACCCTTCGGTCTGGTATGGATTTTAAGGGGAACACCTACGCCGGAAAAAAACGGCGTGGGGGTTCCCCCAAAATCCATACCAGACCCTTATCCTAGCATGCCGCCCGGCCGGTCAAGAATGGGGGTGGGGACGAGCAAATGCCCCCCCTTCCTGAGCCGTACCAGGCCACATGCTCCGGGTAATGTAGTCACCACCCAGAGAATGCTGGGACTGTGACGTCATAAGAGGCCTATATAAATCTGTGCGAACCGCGCACCTGTCATTACAGCGGGAAGAAGGATTGTGTCAACATCGGAAGAAGAGAAGAAGGCAGAAGACGTCACAGAAGAGCGGGCTGGCCGCCGCTAGTAATTGAGCTAACACGAAGATAGCGGTGGCCAGCCCTGAAGGAGAAGGTACCAGAGAGCGAGCGGGAGAAGAACCGGAGAGCGGAGAAGATGGAAGAAGTCCCCCGGAGAGTGGAGAAGATCCCCTGAGAGCGGAGAAGACCACCGGAGAGCGGAAGAGAACCAGACGGGACCAGATCATCTTGATCCGACTTCTGGTGCGACCTCTATTCAAATCAATGGGCTCCCATAGGGAACCATTGAATTTGAATAGAGACAGAAACGAAGGAGGAGGCTTACAGCTCTGATGCTGGAGCTTCAGAACGCACTGCTCCTGCGTTTTTTTTGCAGCTTAAAAACGGCTCAGCTATCTACAGCTCAAAAACTTCATGGTTGGCATGAGGCCATAGACTAACATGGAGAGCCATTTTTAAGCTGCAAAGAACGCTCAGAAAAGTGGCTGTAAAAACGTCCATGGAAATGAAGCCTAAAAATTACACAAAACTCTGACATAATTTGAACCTTGCTGAATATCAACTGATTTCTGATCCTGGGCTCTAGATCTACTTTGTGATTGCTTATCATTGCCACTTTATATGTGACGAACAGTTAAAGGGCCGGATTCACGTAGCACTTACGCCAACGTATCTACAGATACGCCGCGTAAGTGTAAATGTGCGCCGTCGTATCTATGCGCCGTGCCCATAGAACTAGATACGCCTGAAAATAGGCTTCCTCCGACCGACGTAACTTTCCTACGTCGGCATATCTTGGGCGCATATTTACGCAGGTCGTCTCATTGCAAAAATGCAAATGAGGGAAATACAGCGATTCACGAACGTAGTTGCACCCGGCGCATAATATACTCCGTTTACGTAAGGCGTACATCCGGCATAAAGTTATTCCGCATATAGGAGGTGCATCCCATGCAAAGGTATGGGTGACGGAACAGCCGTCGTTTTTTACGTTGTTTACGTAGTACTACGTGAATAGGGCTGGGCGTAGGTTACGTTCAGTGATTCGACGTATCTTAGGTGTTCGTTCCGACGTGATTCTGAGCATGCGCACTGGGAAGCGTCCACGGGACGGCGCATGCGCCAATCGTTCGGCCCATCATTTGCATGGGGTCACGGTTCATTTAAATGGATCACGCCCACCTTCCACCTACTTTGAATTAGGCGGGCTTACGCCGACGATTTTACATTACGCCGGCGCAACGTTGGGAGCATTTGCATTGTGAATTGGGTGCTTGCCTCTCTGCTTTACGTCGGCGTAGCGCGTATGAGATGCACTACGACCGCCTAAAAATGCGCCGATCTACCTGAATCTGGCCCAAAGTCTTTCCAGAAATTGAAATGTCATACTATATTGTTACTTTAAGGCACATGGCCAATGCCTAATTTGAAACAAACTTAAGAGACTTCCGTGATCACCCAGCAATTTCTAGTATCCATGCTCCCAATTATACGCCTTATTAATCACTCCAAATGCTAGGAGTCTTGCATTCTTTAAGAAATCATCTTGTGAAAGGGAACTTGATAATGAGGAGTGGGAAGTAGTGTTGAACACTCATAAAGTAATCTCTCCCAATATGTCACATTGTCTTACACATATGTATATCCTCCATGGAAAATATCTGATCCAGTACTATTATCTAAACATGAACCCTCTTGTAACCCTCTATGCCCCAAATGTCAGGCCTCGTACACACGACCAAGTTTCTCGGCAAAAACCAGCAAGAAGTTTGCTGTTTTTTTTTTTTTTTTTTGCCGAGGAAACCGGTCGTGTGTACACTTTTCGACGAGGAAACCGTCGAGGATCTCGTCGGGCCAAAAAGAAAGCATGTCTTCTTTTTCCTCGACGGGATTGGGAAAATTTGGCTTGCCGAGATCCTCGGCGGCTTCACAAGGAACTCGATGAGCAAAACGATGTGTTTCGCCCGTCAAGTTCCTCAGACGTGTGTACGAGGCTTCAGAGTTCCATGGGTACTTTTGGCATAGGCTCTGGAACTGTCCAACAATCCAGGCCCTTTTGAAACAGGTGATTGAGTTACTACACGATATGATAGCGTTGTCTTAAATTCTTGATTCAAAGGTACTGTATGTCTGTTAAGTATAGTGAGTAATCGAGGCATAAATAGATGTGATTTAATTTTTCTCCAAGAAACAATATTTATTGCTCAAAAGGCAAAACAATAGATGTCTGCATTACCCCCAATAATAGCACACTGGATAGCTCACATCAATGCCAATGTCCCCTATAAAAATTTCTGTACTGTATACTCTCCGTCCTTCATCTTTCTTAAGCTAGCTCCTCTTTCGCACAGGTGCCCCCCTATCAGAATTGAGTACAACATGACTTAACAGGTTTCCATTGACATACTGTACATCTCACAAGACCCTAGATTTTATTTGCACTCAGTAGACATTGCCCTTCCTTTTATACTCAGGTATTCTAGTGTCCCATTGTCTGCTTTATATCAAGACCATTTTGCGTGAGTTCTATATAATTTGGCATTACTTACTGGTTCTGATAGTAAGTTGATTTTTATATAACTCTGCTGGACACCTGTGATAATTCTTATATAAACATACCGTGTTACTTCACTGGTATTTTATGTTTGTATGGGCTGGGTCCTTGGCATTGTACTGCATCATTGTGCACCCTGTTTTGTCTCCTTTATTTCAGGGATAATGCTCTAATTTGTCTATTTTCTATGCTTTTTTTTTATCTTTAATTAAACAGTTGAACATGAAAAATGTCTGTATACTTATAGGGTCTGTCTACATTTCATAACATTTGGGATAGATGTTTAGCCTAGGGTTTCACCTGTGATGATCGTGAATAGAAGTCCCTACCCTCCCTATATACCGAATCATGCAGTTTCCATGCACATATATTCTACTTTATCAGCATAAGCTATTTGCTATGAGGTGCCTGTACCCTATGCACATCTAAAAAAAAGGCAGCGATGGTCTTTGGTTATGGACTATGTGAGATTGCCTAAACAAATAGTGGTTGATTTACTAAAACTGGAGAGTGCGAAATCTGTTGCAACTCTGTATAGAAACCAATCAGCTTCCAGTTTTTTTTTGTCAAAGTTTAATTGAACAAGCTGAAGTTAGAACCTGATTGGTTACCATGTACAGCTGCACCAGATTTTGCAATCTCCAGTTTTGGAAAATCAACCCCCATACATTTGGGGATAATTTTTCTTGTTGGATGTATTAACATTGTTTAGAGCTCCAGTTGGTATTATTGTACAAGTAAAATCAATTTTTCGAGGTATATGTTTGTAACATCTTAATGGTGAGCTTTTTGCCTATGGCATATTTTTTTATGGATGGACTGTTATTGTTCTGTGTGGATGTGCAATTGAGATTTCCAGTGTATTCACACATCCTCAAAAAGCAGGTTGTTCTAATAGAAAAAAAAACACTAAAAAAAAAATTGATATAGCACCAGTCAAATAACACACACACACACTTAAAAAAAAAAAAAAATTACTGAACTGATAACAGATGACATGTTACAGAAACAAGCAGCCTCTGGCATTGTCCATTCCTTTGCAGAAGGGCCAAACCTGTAAATATTTCTGCAGGCGGCTGACATTTGATAATCATGATGGCATTTCCTTCACTAATACCCCTCTGAGCAGGCGGAGTATGGGGCCTTGTACACACGACCGAACATGTCTGCTGAAACTGGTCCGCGGACCAGTTTCCCCGAACATGTTCGGTTGTGTGTAGGGCCGACCGGACAATTTTCCAGCCTAGCGGACAGGTTTCCAGCAGACAAAAGTTTCTTAGCATGCTAAGAAACTTGTCCGCTGGAAGCCTGTCCGTCGGACATGTCGGATGGTCAGTACGACTCATCGGACATGTCCGCTGGCCCGAGAACCCGCGCAAGGCGTCGAAGTGATTCGACGCATGCGTGGAAGCATTGAACTTCCGGGTTTGTGGACGTGGCGGCGTCAATGTCACCGCCACGTCACCGCGCTGTCTGTCCGCGGGGATTTTGGTTTGATGGTGTGTACAACCATCAGACCAAAATCTCAGAGCGGACATGTCCAATGAAAACGGTCCGCGGACCGTTTTCATCGGACATGTTCGCTCGTCTGTACAAGGCCTCAGCTAGTTAAATGCTACAAGAACTGATGAGTAAACAACCACTGAGTATTCTGTGAAATCCATATCTGGACTCTAGCAGCATCTCTACTCCAAAGTTTTAATATGACAGTGATCTTGATATTAATTCCATTGCTCTGAGTCTGTAGTATGCAAGTTTGTTGCTTTTTAAATTGTATTCCTTGAAATCTAAGATAATAAATTAACATGACGATTATATATTATTCTAACAACACATAGAGAAAAGCTGTGGGGTCTTTATCCCTTTACTTAAACGTGAGCCATAGAGTATAACTCACCATATATGAAGCTTCTTATACAAGGGATCCCTCAGATTAGATTTGTATTTCAGTGCAGAAGAACAGTGAAAGTCTCAGCAGCAGGAAATTATGATTCGGAGCATATTAGCATATCTGCAAAGTAATAGCTAAGTATTTTTTTTTTGTCTTTCTCAAAGACAAATTACAAATTGGCTTTGTAGCAATTTTCCTTTAAATTGCATCCTAGAAGTTATATTTTGCAGTTAGCTAATATGGAAAACTTGTTTAGAGACTGTTATTATATGGCACTTTAGCTTTGGCAAGCACTACTTATACTGACTTCTCTCTGCTCCCTAGCAATTGTGTGCCCACTTGGCAATAAAGAGAAGAAACTCTTTGTAAGCTTCAAGTCTCTTTGGTGGGAGCTTACATACCGCTAAGGGCTCTGTTTCTGTCTTAAGCCTCATACACACGATCGGATTTCCGTCAGACAAATCCGTAGATTTTTGTCCGAAGGGCGTTGGCCGTGAATTTGTTCTGCATGCACATGGCAGAACACCTTTTTCAGCCAACATACACAAAACAACGTGTTTTTTCAGCTCTTTAGCGCCACCCTTTGGACAACTTCTGTTAATGTTGTCTGATAGTTAGCATTGGTTCGAAGCATGTGTGTTTGTACTTTGGATTTTAGTCCGACGGACTTATGCACACACGATCGAATAACACATTTGTTGTTGGACAATTTGAGAGCATGACTATTGAACAATTGTCCTAAGGAGCATAAATACGGTTGGATTATCGGACAAAACACGCCCCTCACACAATTGTTGTCGCAATATCGGATTGCGTGTACTGGGCTTTAGGCTCCATTTACACTTGTGCGACTTGTTATGTAACTTTGGACATCAAAGTCTCATGGCAAGTTGTTCCCTATGTTTTCCAATTAACCAGATAAGCATTCATATATGTGTGACTTAAGGTAGCAGCGACTTCAAAGTAGTTTATGCACTACTTTGGCCTGACTTTCATGCAACTTAAAAGGGTTGTAAACCCTCAAGGTTTTTCACCTTAATGCATTCTATGCATTAAGGTGAAAAACCTCCTGTGATGCAGCAACCCCCAGAACCCCCCTTTTACATACCTGAACCCAGTCTTTTCAGTGACATGGACAAGTACACCGGCTCCAGCCAATATCTTGGGTCCTAATTGGTTAAATTGATACCAGCACAGCCATTGGGTCCCACTGCTGTCAACCAAATCTAATGACACGGTTGTTGGGGGGTGGGGCAGAGTCCTGCTGTCTGTGTCAATAGATGCAGCAGCAGGACACAGGAGCGTGCCCATATGAGTGCCCCAAGGGAGAGCGGCTCTCCAACAGGGGGACTTGAGAAGAGGAGGAGCCAGGAGCGCTGCTAAGGGACCCCAGATGTGGAGGATCCGGGCCACTCTGTGCAAAATCAACTATGTAATTAAGTATTTTTTTTAAACAAACCTTTACATATCCTTTAAGGGCCATAGACTTCAATGTTAACCCTCAAACGTTGCATGAAGTTGTATGTTATACAATGCAACAGTTGTGCAATAGTCCATTATCACTGGTCAAAGCTAAAATCATATCGAAGTTGCACCCATCCAAAGTTGCGTCAAAGTTGCACCAAAGTTGCACTCCAAAGTCGGTTCAACTGTGGAGTAGTACAAGTGTGAATGGAGCCTGACTTTAACAGATCTGGTGCCTGGAAATCCAGGCACCAAGTTTGGCTTTGTGGGAAACATGCTTTAAAATACTGAGTATCGCTCTGTACCTTAGGTGGCCAAATGGAGCATCGAGGGGGGGGGGGGGGCAAATGGAAGATGAGCATATACACAGTGAGGAGTGTGTATTGAAGAACTATCATTAACTTTGGCCCCAATCTGACCAGTGGTCATATTGCCCCCAAAACACAACTCTGTATGCTGGCTGTAGCTCCACCTCCTTTTAAAGCCCAAATTATAGGCATTCCTGTGGAGGGAGGAACAGCCAGCTCAATGCCTTGCCCTCTCTCTAAGCTGAGTGATCTGTCACTATTATAAATAAACAATCAGTGCTGCTTACTCTTCATAATGATAAAAGATCACTCAGAGCTTTAGCTCTGTGTAAAATATCTGTCCTGTGTGTGTAGAAGCAAGCTACATTGCACAGAGCTACAATTCTGAAAGAGCTTTACTATTATGAATGAACAAACAAGGCTGATCGGTCATTCATAATAGTGATAGAACACTCAAAGCTACTATACTGTCTTCATACACGTTAGCACGGTGTGTAATCTGACATGTAGCTAAACCGATCCCGTATTCAAGAAGAGAAGAAATTGTACTGCTTTAACTTCCTCTTTTATTGATAGTAGAATGACAGGAAAGCGGTGAAACTACAGACTAAAACAGTAGCATTTAGAACATATCTATGGTACATGGCCTAAGACACAGAATTATCTGCTATAAATGCAGCACATGGCAATACGAATGATAGCAACTAGCTATGAGAGACTAGTAACACGTATAAACTAAGATAAATGCCACAAGATAGTGCCCTTACCGACTATGCTTGAAAACAGGCTCAATAGCTGGCTGATGAGGTAGGAACCAAGGGATGATGATTAGGCTCCTGAGACAAGATGGTGACGGCATACTGTATAAGACAGGACTGAGGAGAAGAAGCAGGAAGTTCCCACAATACCTCTGGTGGCTCCCACAATACATTGCAAAAACGAGACTAAATGCAATTCTGAACTGGTCAGTAGATGGTGTCCCTCCTTTCCCCCATCTGGTCCAGTGCGGTAGCTCCAGAATACCAAAAAGAGTTCAGAGCTCGCACACGAGACTCCAGCACACATACTGTATTCTCCTTTAGCTTACAAGATGCAAAAGGGGCAGAGAATTAGACAAAATTTATCACTGAAATGCATAGGTGTGCACAGCCCATTGCATTAGGGTGTGCACCCCAAAGCCCAAACACATGTTCGTGTTTATGTATATATACTGACGGTGTCATTAGAGCAGTGGACGGTGTCAGTAGGGTAGAAATTGGTGTCAGTGGGGTAGTGGATGGCGTCGGTAGTTTTTATTTTTATTATGTTATTTTTTTTCTTTTTACAATTTTATTTGTTTAATTTTTAATAAATTTTTTATAATTTTTGAAAATAGGGGGAATGTGTGGCACATGGGGTGGTTTAGGGTGTGCCCAGGCACACCTGGCACACCCTGTGCGCACGCCTATGCTGAAATGTCTCTCACTCAATGTTAAGGGCCTAAACCTCCCAGAAAACAGGTCACAGGTGTTATCAGTACTAACCAAACACAAAGCCCACTTTCTCTTGTTACAGGAAACACATTTCCGATCTGATGCAATTCCCAAGCTGTGGAATCATGTGTACAAACAGGCACTACATTCTACGAACCCAGATTCCAAAACAAAAGGGGTTTCAATACTAATTTCCAAGCACGCTTACTTTCAATTATCTGACTCGATTATTGACCCTGAGGGCAGATATATCTTTATTAAGGGTACATTTGCTTCCAAGCCGATCACATTGGCCAATGTGTACTGTCCTAACGAGCACCGAGTAGCATTCTTCAGGAGGGTTTGCGACCTGCTCACCACTTTCCTAGAGGGTATCGTAGTCTTGGGAGGGGACTTCAATGTTCCACTTAACCCAACGCTAGACTCCTCCATGGGTACATCTACCCTTACCTATCGGGCCCTTCGCCAGATTAAACTCCAGCTGCAAAACTTAACACTCCATGACACGTGGCGTACCATGTTTCCCACCGATAAAGATTACACATTCTTCTCTTCCCCGCACCAGAAATACTCCAGAATAGATTACTTTTTTCTTTCACAGACAGACCTATCTTTTCTTTCACATACCTCCATTGAGCCGATGTTTCTATCAGACCACCATCCCATAACGGTGACTCTTACATTCCCAGAAGTGACTGAAACAAAAAAAACCTGGAGACTAAATCCATCCCTGTTGAAAGACCCTGAAAATCTTAGACAATTACGTACCTAAATCCAGCTGTTTTTTTAAGAAAATTCCACCCCTATGGGAGGCGCATAAATGTGTCCTAAGGGGGAAATTAATATCACTAGCTACGATAGCCAAAAAAAGACATTGGGAGTAAATCAAATCGTTTATTGAAACCATAAACCGCCTGGAAATAGCCCATAAACAGTCATCCATGCAAGCTACATTGCAGGATCTTTTACATGCACCTTCTGCATTGGTAGATGAGTTGGGGAAGCACACCAGAAGGTGGTATGCTCTTAAACAGAAAGTATTCTATGAACATGGTAACAAAAGCGGAAGGTTATTGGCTCGCACGATACAGGCAGCTAAGACCTCGTCTGTGATTCATCATATTCGAGATAGTCAGGGTAATCTCCTCTCTAAGAATGAAAAAAATAGCCAAACACATTGAAAAATTCTACTCAAAACTTTATAACCTTGAGCAAGAAAAGGGAGGATTTACCAATATGACCAACCGACCCTCCCAATTAGCAGATTTCCTAGCTCAATACTGCCCTAAACCTATTACTTTCCAGCAGGCTGAAGCCATGGAGAGACAATTTTCCATGGAAGAACTTCACTTAGCAATTAAACAAATGAAAGTATGGAAACAAAAAGCAAAATATTCTGCGCTGTCTATCAAAGATGAGCAGCTACAAAACCAAAGACAAGTGGATGAATAGACAATATGAACAAAAATTTAGCGCTATATAATGGATGAATAGTATATATTATAAGTTGTAAATCTGTGGATACATGTGTAGATTAAAAGTGCAAACACAGTCTATATAAAATAAGTGACAGTCCAAAATAAATGGTCAAGTGATGGTGCTCCAAAAATTCAATGCATAAACTGAATCAAAGAGAGATTGAACCCCGAGGAACATACATTCGACAGGGTCAATCTAGTGTGATATAGGCGCATGGATCGATCAATGCTGCAGCTCATAAAACGACCTCCAAATCTAAAATTGGTGTAGCCAAAGGTGGATGGTTTGATGTATATATTGAAGTGATCCAATAGTAGTCAAACGGCAAGACCAAAAGAGAAATATCTAGAAGAGGAAAAAGAGAGAAGGCACATAGCGTAATCCTGTATATGAACTGTATTTTAATGTAGGTTGAAACACTTACATTAAATAGTAAAATAAAGGCTGATCAGATAAAAAGCGGCATCAGTGGGATACCCAACATGTTTCACAGTCTCATGCATCGTCTGGGGTGACACCCCAGATGGTTGTTCTTCCCTGCTTAATGTATCTAATGCAGACAATCCCAATTCCCCTAGCCCCTTCTTTTTTTGTGGCATATAAAAAGGCCTTCACAAACATATAGAAGAATACAGCCCCAAGAATCAAATACTCACGACTGACATGCCCCAAAGACGTAGGAGGAATTGGTCTACCAGATCTCTACAAGTATTATCTGGCCTGCCACCTGACTAGAGTGGTAGACTGGAAAATTCACAGACTAGGAAAAGCATGGGTGATGCTGGAGAACTCTCTCATGCAAACCCCGGTTCACTCACTCCCCTGGTGTCATGATCCGTGTTGTGGCTTCCAGCAACAAAGGGTGCAATTCTGGTGGCCACCAGCGGGTGTCTCTCAGTAGATGGACTCTTCATTAATCAAGCTGCACTTGATGTGAGCCTGCTGGAAGTATATAAGCCCCCCTTCACTGAGGTTCAGGGCTTCAGTATCCTCTCTGCTAGCCTTGTTCCTGCCTGACCTGATCTGTTGCCTGTATATGTTCCTGATCTGCTTCCTGCCCTTTCCTGGACTCTGTTTCCTGTACCTTGTACCCAGTCCCTGAGTCTCGTCCCCCGATTCCAGCTTCCCCTTGCCCCCTTGCCACTGCTTCCTCCATCTGACTGCCTGTTCCCCCTTGTTTCTCATCCCTGCTTGATTATGTATATATGCTCTTGTTTTTGTACATATTAGTTAGTCAGATTATGTGTTTTGAGGGTTGCTGTGTTTTCTTGTATGCTTTGCTTGTTTTGGGGTTTGAAATAGTTTGGTGTGCCTTTATCCTTAATAAATATATATTTCTCACCTACTTTTATGCCTATTTCATTAAGTGTAGCCCACTGATCTGTTTAAACCTGTGTTGGATGCCTGTGTTAGACATCCCTGACACCTGTATGTCACCACAATTCTGGCCCCCGACCCTGAAGATACAACCGTTCATCAACCCTTTGCTATCGGTCTTTAGGAAAGGAGTCGCTCTCTTTAACCTATCCTCACAACCAGACCCAATGACCTCTTTGAGAGGTAACCCTGAGTTCCCTCCTGGGGAATCTAACACATTCCTACATTTGGAATGGCCACATGAGGACGTTTTGGCTTGTCACTTCTTTCACAAAGGCCGTAGACGATCTTATTAAGAGCTGGTTTCTGAATCGCGCACTAACACTTTTCCTTTCTGGTCTTTCAGACAGCTGACTCATTTCCTCACCTCTAAAGATTCAAATGTCACATGGCATAGGCAGCTTATGCCATTTGAAGCATTGTGCTCACGTTCCACACCACAACGACATCTCATTTCATATATATACGCTTTGATGCAAGACCGCACGTATCTCTTGGGAAAAAGATCTACAAATGACACTTAAGGACGATGACTGGGAATCCATTTATGCACTCGCTCACAAAGGATCAATGAATGTAGCAATCCAGGAAAATGGATACAAAATTATTACAAAGTGGTATAGAACTACAGCACGTCTACATAAGTTCTCTCCTTCAATTCCAAATACATGTTGGAGATGTAAAGGAGCGGTAGGATCCATGATCCACATTTGGTGGGATTGTGCCTTGCTCTGACCATTTTGGAGGGAGGTTCACTCCATAATTACACGGGTTACCATTTTCACGCTAGATTATAATCCTGCTCAATACCTCTTGCATCACACTTCCCTTCCCAAACGAACCTACCAGAGATCGTTGACCATGCATATGGTTAATGCAGCCAGACTTTGCATTCCTACACACTGGCGATCATCGGATATTCCAACCACTAGAGAATGGTTGATCAAAGTTGCTAAAATAGAGGAGATGGAGGAATTGATACACACATCCCAAGATCGTATTCAGAAATTCACATTGACTTGGGCCTGTTGGACACACTTTAGGACTACTATAAATCTTTCTTCCCAACTCAACGCTAAGTCACTTAGACTGCCCACTGCTATCCTACCCGCACCCTATACCGATCAGGGGGGCCCAGGACGAGTAGCGGTCCCTACTATCCTCTATTCTTTCTTCGGTACAGCTTTCCTTCACTTCTCTGCCCTCTTTTGCTCTTCTCCTACATCAATCCCATTCTATATTTTTCTTTCTTCTTACCCCCCCCCCCCTTTTTTTTTTCTATTACTTTCCCCAATAAAGATATAATTGACCAAATGTTAGCTAGGAACCTTGCCACGGGCTCCGTATGTTTATAAGGCCATGATAACATCGAGCTTAAGAGCTCTTCCATGACCATGGATAGACCTGTTGATATTGGTCTATGGGGGTCTTTGCAATCATCTGCAGGCGTACTTGCTCTCTCTTAGATTCCTGTTCTAACTGGGCTTACGTGTTGATAATCCATAAAATTCCCATAAGCTTAACGGACTTTATATTTCCACACTCCTATTGTGATACTCCCTATGACTTTTGTGGCCTGATTAACATGTCTTACTTACATTGGGAATGTTAAATATGTTAAATATATTGTACATGTAACCTTATTTTTTCTTCTCAATAAAAACTTTTGTGAAAAAAAAGTAAGCAATGAATTTGAATGGGACCAAGTGCTTTATATACTTTGTTCCCCTAGGGCAGTGATGGCGAACCTTGGCACCCCAGATGTTTTGGAACTACATTTCCCATGATGCTCAACTACACTGCAGAGTGCATGAGCATCATGGGAAATGTAGTTCCAAAACATCTGGGGTGCCAAGGTTCGCCATCACTGCCCTAGGGGATTATACAACAATAGGTAATTTGTCATCAAAGATTTTATTTAAAGTGAACCTTCTTTTTTTGTAGGCTTGGATAAAGTTGCAAATGTTAGACCCTGTGTAGTCCTGTGTTTCAGCGGGCAGAGAAATACAAAAAAAAACACTGTTTTAATAAGGTGAGGAAGAGATAGAGGCCCAGATTCTCAAAGGACTTACGACGGCGCAGCGCCATATACGCCGTCGTAAGTCCTAATCTGGCCCGTCGTATCTATGCGACTGATTCTTAGAATCAGTTACGCATAGATATCCATTAGATCCGACAGGCGTAAGTCTCTTTTTTTGCCCGCTAGGTGGCGCTTACGTCGATTTCCGCGTCGAGTATGCAAATTAGCTAGATACGCGAATTCCCGAACGTACACGCGACCGACGCAGTAAAGTTACGACGTTTACGTTAGGCTTTTCCCGGCGTAAAGTTGCCCCTGCTATATGAGGCGCAGCCAATGTTAAGTATGGCTGTCGTTCCCGCGTCTAAATTTTTAAAAGTTACGTCGCTTGCGTAAGTCGTCCGCGAATGGGGCTGGACGTCATTTCCGTTCACGTCAAAGCCAATGACGTCCTTGCGACGTCATTTGGAGCAATGCACACTGGGATATTTTACGGACGGCGCATGCGCAGTTCGTTCGGCGTGGGGACGCGCTTTATTTAAATGATACACGCCCCCTACCCGCCGTATTTGAATTCCGCCACGTGATTTACTCTACGCCGCCGCAACTTTACAGGCAAGTTCTTTGTGAATAAAGCACTTGCCTGAAAAACTTGCAGCGGCGTAACGTAAATCACATACGTTACACCGCCGCATAGATACGCCATTCTACGAAAATCTGACCCAGAATCTCTTCAGGTTTTTATTGCTGTATGGGATTTTCACTTGGCAGTCATTGCTAGTTCTTAATGCAAATCCATGGTCAGGGCAAGTGGAATATCATTCCTAAAGGGAAGGAAAGTGCAGTACCAATAGGAGTATTAGTTATGTTGGCTTATCTCAAAGGAACCAATTTGAAGTTTTTATGTCAGGAAGGGGTGGCTACTGTGGACACAAATAGGTAAACTGTGCCACTAACAGACATGTAGAAAAAAATAAAGGACCAAAAATGTGGGACTTTAAAGACACCATACTAACACTCAGATATATTAAAATAAATAAAGTTTATTTGTAGTAACATTAAAAGCATTATATAAAACAATGGCATGCCAAAGCCTCAAAAGACTTTGATTTGCTGGTGGTATCACCACCCCTCAGTAGAAGGTAGGGAGCCCCCAAAATATGAGGCTTTGGCATGTCATGGTTTTATATAATGCTTTTAATGTAACAACAAAACAATGTTATATAGTTTAATATATTTGTAGCGCCCTGCTCCTGTTGATCAGGCGCTGCTTTAAATTTAGTGGGGGTCTGAGCTGTTATTTGGCTCAGACTAATGTGATTGAGGGAAATTTAGCCTCTGTTCCAGCCATTGCTGTGCTGGGAGTCCCACCAGTGTTCGCCTGGGGGTGTCATTACCACTCCAGGCCAAGGGTGGCAGCAGCAAGGTCAGGGTGCATTTGGTGTCCCCCTCGGCAGCGAATCAGTGGGAGTGGTCGTCCCGCTGTGCATGCTGGGGAGGGGTATTTAAGAGACAGAGACGCCATTGGTGCGGGGTCCGTTGTTCACGCCTTGTGGTCTGCCTGGCCTGAGGTGCGTCTCCTGAATCCTGACTCCGGGACCACGTTGGTCCGGGGTCGCGGCTTCGCACTGTAGGCCCAGTAGTCAGACTGGGGCCTGCTGTCTGAAGAGGTGATCCTGTGCTGTCCGTCCTGCGGGAGGAAGCCACTTGATGAAGGAAGCCAGGGGAGGACCTATCCTGGAGAGGGCCATGCAAGAGGCTGGTACCTTGGGAGAAGGCCTGGAAATGTCATCAAAGGATGCACCATACACTGAGAGGCTTGACGGTGGTTGCCTGTTGAATTTAAGTTCTACAAATGTTAAGCTGGAGAGATCCAGGTGCTGAATCCTGTGGCAGGGAATTCCGGACCAAAAGTGTCTCCTAATAAAGGAAGGTCTGTGGCAGAGACTGTACTTTATTCAGTGCGCCATCCCAGCTGCTAGTACAGCGAGAGGGACCTACAGTATCAGGGTGAGCAATGCCCACTCTGGCTAGAGTGGTGATGAGAACTGTTTGCTGGAAGCAGGAGTGTTTCCTATTTGTGATTATGCACCTGAACCTACCTACCCTTCCACCCCTTTACTTCTTTTCTACTAAAGTTCTGCAAATAAATCCCAGAAAAAGAAGTGCATTGTGTGGACACTGAAATTTATCAGACTCTCTTTTCGCCTGGGATAAGATAGAGGTAACGTGCCACCCAAAAACACTCAGCAGCTCCTTCGGGGGTAGTGCTACATATAGTATGGTGCCTTTAAAGTCCAACATTTTTGGTCCTTTATTTTTTCTACTTATCTCATGGGGAAAACAATAGCAATCAGGCAGGTTGGGTTTTGCCTTTGGCAAGAATTGTCCAGCAGATGTCTCTTGTAGAGTGCATACAAGCATAGAATTGTTGCCCAAGTTGGCTGTAACTGATCATATCAAGCAATGATTCTATGTCTGCCAGCACCTCTAAGAGAATGAGAATGTAAGCAGCACTGTATATAAATAGTACATATGCAGTGATCTTGAGATTCTTAGAAGTGCATGATTATAATTTTTTTTTTGTGCTTGGAATCTCAACAGCTATTTTGCGAAATAATTGGACATTGAAAGTGTGGTAATACATTTAAATGCATAATGAAATTTATAGAGTTTGCAAGATATTGGAAGGATAATTAGAAACTGGAAAATGACTTTGAAGACAATAAAACATTTAAGTGTGCATTTTCATGTTCTTAAGCAGTCTTCCAGTCTGTTACAATGTCTTGAAACTTTTAAGTATTATAAAATGTAGATTGAGTCTATGTATTTATCTGTCTGTTAAGCAAATGAACAACTGAAGTTTGCATTATCTTTGAAGTCTCGTGCCATGTTATATTGGAATTACTGAAATGATGTGTATCTGTTTACATGCAATGAGACTTCTGAAAGAGAATTGCTTGCCATAATCGGCTAGAGTATGGGGTAACAAATGAGCAATAACTAGGATTTGGATGTGACATTTGTAGCATACAACAGTACATCACGCTATCACACTTGCTGAGTAGGTGTCAAGTTAGCTCATTTTACTTTCTACTGCAAAACAGGCAAGTATAAAAAGTTGACCTAGAAGGCAGTTTGGTTATTGAAGATCTGTTGGGCCTTTTTTGTTTTGCTTAAGGCACAATGCACCAAAAATAAGAACAATTGTACAAACCAACGAGTCATTTGACAAAAATGCGGAGTATGTGTTTGCTGCCTTTCTACCCAAGTTGCTTTTTTTTTTAAAAGTATTAAGTGCTGCATATGCAGATTTCATATTTACCATTCTCAGCTACTACTTAGTGAGCAGATGCTTGCTACAACTGCTAAAACAGCTGAATAACTAAGAGGAAAGACACACTGGCCGCGATTCAGATACATTTTCGTATCTTTGAGCGGGCGTAACGTATCTCCTATGCGCTACGCCAATGTAACATTGAGAGGCAAGTACTGTATTCAGAAAGCACTTGCTCCCAAAGTTATGGGCCAAATGGGCCGGCGTAAGCCCGCGTAATTCAAAATAGCAAGGCAGTGGGCGTGTTGCATTGTAATGAAGCGTGACCCCATGTAAATGCATGGTCGATCGAACGGCGCATGCACGCGCATGCTCAGAGTCACGTTGCAAATACTCCCTAAGATACGTCGGCTCAATGCTTTGTCGACGTGAACGTAACATACGCCCAGCCCCATTCACGTACGACTTACGCAAACGACGTAAAATACGACGCTGTTCCGACGTTTCCGACGTCCATACCTTAACATGACTTACCCCTGCTTTATGAGGGGTAAAGTTACGCCGGACCGACGCCTTACGTAAACGGCGTAGCTAAATCCGACGGGCGCAAGTACGTTTCTGAATCGGCGTATCTAGGTAATTTGCATATTCGAGCGGCCAGCGTAAATATGCACCCAAGATACGATGGCGTAAGAGACTTACGTCGGTCGTATCTTGGCCAAATTCACGCGGAACTGCCTATATGAATGAGCGCATAGATACGACGGCACTCATTTGGACTTACGACGGCGTATCTGGAGATACGCTGTCGTAAGTCCTTTCTGAATCCGGGCCACTCCCTTTAATCTTGGAAAGGCGGCACTGTTAATTAGTCAGTTAATATAGGCTATCAATAATCACGCTGGCAATGCTGAGCTTTATTGTTAAAAGAGCTTGATGTTCTTTGAAAATTGAATGTCATGTGTGCGCTATGTAAAAAATGTTTTATTGTTAAATCAAGATGATATAGACATATTTAAAAAAAATATATGAAACCATTTAAAATGCATATACTTTCAACATTTCAGTTTTTGCATACATTTTTGCAAAATTTATAAAAAAATAACTGAAAACCATATTTCACTTTATTTTATTTCACTTTATTTTATAAAGCCATTTAATTACTATGTTTACTAAATAATATTGCATTAAAATCTATTATTAAAATTCACACTTGACATCAATCAATAAGGCAATATTTATATTACCAAAAACATTATTTAACCAAAAAAAATAATAATAATTAAAAGTACAATTTCTTTATCATGAATGCAAAATTGCTGTTTCCAGTCAAAACAGCTTAAAGTGGTTCTTCAGTCTGAAACAAAAAATAAAAGTCATCACCTACAAATACCATAGCTGCTAACTTTTAATAATAGGACACTTACCTATTCAGCGACTCAGCGCGGTCCTCACCCAAGCCAGCTTTTTAGACATCTAAGGCCCCATACACACGATAGAATCCATCCGCAGATAAATCCCAGCAAATGGGTTTCTGCGGATAGATCCTATGGTGTGTACACGCCAGCGGATCCGTTTCCGCGGAGAAATCTCCTCTGGGATGGATTCCAGCAGATCGGATATTTGCTGACATGCACAACAAATCCATCTGCTGGAATCCATTCCAACGGATGGATCCGCTCGTCTGTACAGACTTACCGGATCCATCCGTCCAAAGGGATTCCCCGCACGCGTCGTAATGATTTGACACATGCGTGGAATTCCTTATATCCAGAGGATTTCAGCGCGGATTTCAATGCGATGGTGTGTACACGCCATCGCATAGAAATCTTCTGAAATCCTCGAGAGGATTTATCCGCGGATACGGTCCGCTGGACCGTATCTGCGGATAAATCCTCTCGTGTGTATGGGGCCTAAGGGTTCAGGAGCAGGCATGTTTACTTTGGGAAGCCAGCTATGCCTGCTTGAAGCTGCACAGTCAACTTTCCAATGTGTATTGTGAATGGTCCTGCAGGTTTCTGGGACCTGTGATGTGTCCCAAAAAGCTGTGGGGGAAGCAGGGGGGCAAACTTCCGTTTGGATCATCACAGTGATCTGACCAGAAGTGGGAGCGGATACCTGTTAAAACCAGATACCTGTTCCCTCCTGCCAAAAGTTAAAGAGGAGGGGGGAGTAGGCAGACAAGTGAAACTTCCCCTTTTTGGGTTAAGTTCCTCTTTATGCTGGCCAACTGGGTATACACTGATTGTTTTTTCATTGAGTCTGCAGGCTAAATGAGAAAAATTAAAAAGGGTAGGTGGAAAAATCTGCAGTGCAGCTTTTGTGTTCTGACAGCAGATTGAATGCAGTTGCTGTTTGGCTGACACTTTTCAATTAAAGAATGTCATCCTTAAGGGTGCTGACAGGACCACCCATGAAGCCAACTTGCTCATTGTATGGCCAGCTTCAGTTACTATTGATCCCGAGTACCAATTATTAGTCAGTAGATTCTATTGTTTTTGGCAAGACATACCTTGTCTGGTAGACTTGCAAAGAGATAAGAAGGTCAGCAATGCTGCCCCAGATACATATATGTAGCCTGGCCAGCTGTGCCTGTGTCCCAGCAGCCTCACTGCCTCAGGCAATGACAGTACCACCCACAGAGACTGCCACAGGCATCTCTCCCCCCCTTACTCAGTAGGACTCAACAGTGGGCTTGGGGAGAGAGAGGATGAGAATCTGCTGTCAGAGACCACATGACTGCAGGAGAAGAGGGAGCTGCCACTGGCTGCAGCAAAGTCTAAAGAACAGCTGGCTCCCCAGCCTGGGTGGAATTGTGGTAGCTGCAAGGAATACTGGAAAGTCTGCTCTATAGGGAAGATAGTGCTGTACTGTGTGGGACTGCAAGTCGCCGGATTACTGAAAAGTGCTGTAGAAGCTCAGAAAAGCAGAAGCCCAGTATGTTGGTCTCAGAGTCACACATGTAGAGTCAAGAAGAGGGGTTCTGCTAAGGCTTATGGCACTGCTGCAGAAAGGAACTCTGGTGTTCTGTGCATTGCTACAGGGAGTTGCTACACCTGTCCAGAGACCTGTCCAGAGATGGTGCCAGGGGGATTGCTGATTGTGTGGAGCATGCTCTGGAGCAGAGGAATCCTCAAGGCTGTGGGTATAGGACTGAATGCCATGGTTGGTTAGAGACGGTTTTCCTATTTCTTCACCCAGGTGGGACTTTACTGAAGTTGCGCAATGCAGTACTACCATTGCCAAAAGATTGCAAGGCTCAGCGTGTTGTAAAAGGGGACCTCTGTACCCAGAATGTTTGCTACTTTACCAGAGATTGTTACAATGAACTTCAGGACTGCCACCATCACCCTGGAAGACCACAGGAGGTAGCCTGATCATGTATCCATTGTTTTGGATGCTCATGAGAGGTATGAGGCTTTGTGACAAACTTCAGAGCAGTAAGAGACCCTTTGCTGCCATGTTTGCTATAGTCCTGTTTAAAGGTGCAGCACTACTCTTATTTTTGGACCCCCAGGGATTTGTTATGAGGAGTGTTCTTTGTGTTGGAATTACAAAAACTCTGATTGGAGTGCCCCTACCTAATCTTAGGTCCCAACTTCAGACACCAACTGATATTTAACACTGGCCAGTACAAGGGAGGATTAGTAGGGACTATGTGCTATAGTCTGCTGTGTGTATATCACCTGTATTCAGGCAACCCCTTGAACCAGGGCCTAGGTGGTATAGGCTTTGCCGTCCTTGAACCAGATTTCAGGTACCCGTTATAAGTGGTTTTGACCATATCACATTTTCAGATGGCACTGATATTGCAACTGTAATATGTTCGCCTTCATTTTTTTTAGTGTTTTTCTCTGTTGAGCTTGTTGCCCAAATAAATCACCTTTCTTTTAGCCTTGTTGTGTCAGAGAGTGTGGTACTGCCTAGAGTCGGGGTTGGCAACCCATCAATTGCGGGAAGCCGACGGGTAGATCACAATCAGGTCTGTGCTCAGCCATTCCCCAAGTCTCCACCGGTGCTGCTTTCCCTTCATTAGCAGAGCAGAGTGAGAGGCAGCACAGTGCTTGATGGAGGGCAGGACCAGGAGTACCTTTAGTTAACTTTGCAAGTTAACCAGCAGGTGATTGGTTGCTAGGTGGTCCTAGCAACCAATCATCAGCTTGCGAACATGAATAGTTAACTAAAGCAGTTCCTGGTCCTGCCCTCCATCCAGCCTCTCACTCCTCTGTGATGTACAGCTGATATAAGGTAGGAAAGAGCTACCTACAACTGTGTGTTGTGAACACTTTTTATTTTGGGGGAGACAGAGGAAACAATAGAGGGAGAGAGAACACAACTGACGAGGGGGGCTGGAAGAAGCAGAGGATGGTGCTATGCATGGGGGGGCAGAGGAGACACTGTGTGTGTGGGGGGGGGGTGCAGAGGGCACTAAAGAGGAGGGGACAGACAGGGCCGGCGCTACCACTAGGCGGACTAGGCAGCCGCTTGGAGCGCACTGCCGCCTAGAGCGCCTGGCCACTGTAGACAGAGCTTGCAGTTCCAATAATACTATGCACCAGGCAGCCGCTCTGAGCCTCTGGCATGTGTGAAGCAGGGCAGCGCCCCCACCCCCGATCTCCACTCTGACATCGTGTGTGTCCACTGTGCAGAACACCTCCCCTGCCGCTCTCCACCTCTGACATTTTCGCAGTGGATTCACCCAGCCGGCTCTTCGCTCTGCACTCTGAGCCTCTGACTCAGAACGGAGATCATTCTGACAGTGTACTGTGTCCAGCACCCCACCCCTCTCTGCTCTGACATGTGTGTGTGTCCAGCGTCTACCCCCCCCTCTCCCCCCCAGGACGCTCTCCTGGACTGGCTGTGTCACACTGGAGTGGAGGGGAGTAAATCCTGGGACAATCTTGTAGCATGGCGTCTGGCAGTGGCTCTCCAGGCTTGGGGCCTGCTGGAAGAGGCCTAGAAGAGGCACGGACAGAGGCAGGTACAGGCATATACAGCAGAATTTAGGATTGGTGTGAGCAAGGAACAGGCAGACAGCAAGCACTCATGTGGGATACAAGTTTTCTGAGAGCAAGACCATCACCTGATGTGTATTCAGTAAAAACTGTTGCCTTTCTTAGATAATCACAAGATTGTGTATATATTGTTATTGAAATGCAATTGGCAAATCTCTTGTGTGTATTATATGTATTTATATTCACTGATGACTGATCTGCCAAAGTGCCAAGTATGTACCAATGCTGCCCCCCCCCCCCCCCGTGAGGCTGCATTGATTGGCAGTGGTGAAGCGGCATTGATGGGCACAGCTGAGACTGTATTTGATGGGCACAGGTGAAACTATTTGATGGGCACAGGTGAAGCGGCATTAATGGGCACAGGTGAGACTGCATTTGGACACAGGTGAAGCAGCATTAATGGGCACAGGTGAGACTGCGTTTGGGCACAGGTAAGACTGCGTTTGGGCACAGGTGAAGCGGCATTAATGGGCACAGGTGAGACTGCGTTTGGGCACAGGTGAAGCGGCATTAATGGGCACAGGTGAGGCTGTATTTGATGGGCACAGGTGAGGCTGTATTTGATGGGCACAGGTGAGACTGTATTTGATGGGCACAGGTCAGACTATTTGATTGGCACAGGTGAGACTTTCCACAATTAGCTAGTCTGCCAAAGTGTTGCATGCGAAATAGTAGCAGTCATTAACCACTTCCTTACTGGGCACTTAAACCCCCTTCCTGCCCAGAGGACTTTTTGCGATTCGGCACTGCGTCGCTTTAACTGACAATTGCGCGGTCGTGCAACGTGGCTCCCAAACAAAATTGACGACCTTTTTTCCCCACAAATTAGAGCTTTCTTTTGGTGGTATTTGATCAGCTCTGCGTTTTTTTTTTTTTTGCGCTATAAACAAAAATAGAGCGTCAATTTTGAAAAAAAAAAAATGTGTTACTTGTTCCTATAATAAATAGCTCAATTTTTTTTTTAATTTATTTTTTTTATCCTCAGTCTAGGCCGATACGTATTCTACATATTTTTAGTAAAAAAAAAAAAAAAAAAACGCAAAAGTTATAGCGCCTACAAAATAAGGGACAGAATTATAATTTTTTATTATTTTTTTTTTACTAGTAATGGCGGCGATCTGCGATTTTTTATTGCGACTGCGACATTATGGCGGACACATCGGACACTTTTGACACATTTTTGGCGCCATTCACATTTATACTGCGATCAGTGCTATAAATATTCACCAATTACTGTATAAATGTGACCGGCAGGGAAGGGGTTAACACTAGGGGGTGACGAAGGGGTTAAATGTATTCCCTATATAGTGTTCTAACTGTGTGGGGGGAGGGGGGTGACTGGGGGAGGTGACCGATCTGTGTCTCTATGTACAAGAGACACAGATCGGTCTCCTCTCTCCCTGACAGCACCGCTGTCTGTGAGAGCCGGCAATGAGAAATGATCTCATACAGTATGTAAACATATGAGATCATCTCTCATTGGCCGCACAGATCGCCTAGCAAACGGCCACTCCGATTGGCCGTTCACGGCGATCTGTGATTGGGTGTGTCCAAGGGACAGGGCCAGCACAGAAGTTCCCCGCTGCGCGCTCGGGAAACAAGCAAAGGGGAGGACGTAAAATGACGGCGCCCCAGAGAAGTAGAACCACCCTGCGGCCGTATATAGTCCGTCGGGAAGTGGTTAAAAATGTGGGGTATACATAGCCAGGGCAAAGGGAATGGAGTCAGTAGTGGAGCCAAGGGGGGGGCGGAAAAATTAGGTTTCGCCTAGGGTGTCAAAAATCCTTGCACCGGCCCTGGGGACAGAGGACACTACTGTGTGTGTGGGGGATGCAGAAGACAGTGCTATGGGGGGGGGGCTGAGGGCACTACAGAGGGGGACAGAGGACCAGGGCCGCCATCAGCCATTACACCTGTAAGGGGCCCTAATTCGCGGCAGCAGCACCCCCCGCTTCTCAATTCGTGGCACCCCCTGGGTTCTCTGCTCCAGGGGGTCCATGCCTGAAGCTGTGTAAGGGGCCCCATAATTCCTGATGGCGGCCCTGCAGAGGACATTACAGTGGAGGGGGATGGCAGAGGACACTGCTATGTGGGAGCAGAGAACACTGCTTTGGGGGTGCACAGGACACTGCTGTTGGGGGGTCAAAGGACACTTCCATGTGTGGGGGGGTCAGAGGACACTACTATGTGTGGTTGTGGGGGGAGGCGGAGCAGAGGACACTACAGTGGGGAGGCATAGTATATTACTGGGGATGATTATGTGAAAGGGGCAGAGGACACTTCTGTGGCAGGTGTGGCAGGGGATACTACTGTGGGGGGAGTGATCTGAAGCAGGGCATAAGACACTACTGTGACACATTATGTGTTCTTATTGGTGTTTTTTTTTTTTAAAGGGTGACAACGACATTTCACCCCAGATCTTTGATTTCCCACGTGTTGTTCAGGTAGATCCCAACCCCTGAAAGGTTGCTTCTAGGCCAGGGGTAACCCTGGCCTAGAGGGTTGTTGGTACCAGGAAAAGGAAAATCCAGATAGTTAACCCCTT
This sequence comes from Rana temporaria, assembly GCF_905171775.1. Classification (NCBI taxonomy): domain Eukaryota; kingdom Metazoa; phylum Chordata; class Amphibia; order Anura; family Ranidae; genus Rana; species Rana temporaria. Next base: position 272,050,039 of record NC_053493.1, read on the forward strand.
TATGACTGGAAATCATTGAAGCCCAAATGCCCAGGCCAAATTTTGCGGCCTCTGATATTGGTTAAAGATAAACTCTAGACCAATATAAAAGGCTAATATTAATTCAGCTCTCTGATTATAATTACTTTATTGAATGTATGTTTATCTACGAGCAGTGTAAGTATCTGAATTTGACTTGGTATTAGCCTCTTAACCCTACTGTAACAAGCAGTGCAAGGAGCATGATGATAAGAGAAGAGAGCAGAGTGACAGAGAAATAGGCCCCTCAGTATTCTGCTGCTCCCATCACTGTCCAGTCACAGAGTCTGTTCAGGATGCTCTGAGAGCAATAAATCGTTTTAAAGGACCAGTTTTGCAATGCTGCATTTTTCTCTTAAACTAATGTGTATAAAGAAAAGGCAAGCACCTTAAAGGTGGCACCTGATTGGTGACATGTTTTCAGTTAATGGGTGCCTGAAATAAGGTCATCTTGGTACATATTGTAAACCAGTAGTCTATGGGGTTAATTTACTAAGGGTAAATAGACTGCACTTTGCAAAGTGCAATTGCTCCAGAGCTTAGTAAATGAGTAAAAGCCTTGCTGACTTCCATCCTCCAATCATATGCAAGAAAAAAATGCTGTTTTTTTTAGTTTCCTTGCATGTGATTAGGTATTCTTTGCAAAATTAAGTCTTACCTCATTTACAAACCTCTGGAGCAACTGCACTTTGCAAAGTGCATTTAGTAAATCAACCCCCTATGTGTCATATGTATAACTCAATATTAAAGCAGTTGTAAACCCGCATCAAAATTTTTAATTTTTTTTCTCCTGTAAGGCAAAAGTCATAATGAGCTAATATGCACCGCATATTAGCTCATTATGAAATACTTACCTCAGAATGAGGTGTGTAGCACTTACCTGGTCCTCGCCGAGCGAGATTTCATCTTGCCTCGGCGTGTCTTCCGGGTATCGCCGCTCCAGCGCTGTGATTGGCTGGAGCGGCAATGACGTCACTCCGCGCGTGCGCGCGGGAGATTTAAAACTCGGCAAGGTCCGGCGGCTGCCGATCCTTTCGCCGTAGATCCCCCCTGCGCATGCGCCGCATTGCGAGGGGAATATCTCCTAAACCGTGCAGGTTTAGGAGATATTCTCCTTACCTACAGGTAAGCCTTGTTATAGGCTTACCTGTAGGTAAAAGTAAAAAAAGTGGGTTTACAACCACTTTAACCACTTCCGGACCGCCTCCTGCACATATATGTCGGCAGAATGGCACGGCTGGGCACAAGCACGTATATATACATCCTGTACTTGTACCCAACTCGTGTGCGGCGATCGGTCCACGGAGCTGAAGAACGGGGAGAGCCGTGTGTAAACACGGCTTCCCCGTGCTTCACTGTGGCGGCGTATCGATCGCGTCATCCCCTTTATGGGGGAGACACGATCAATGACGTCACACCTACAGCCACACCCCCCTACAGTTGTAAACACTCACAAAGTGAACCCTAACTCCTACAGCGCCCCCTGTGGTTAACTCCCAAACTGCAACTGTCATTTTCACAATAAAGAATGCAATTTAAATGCATTTTTTGCTGTGAAAATGACAATGGTCCCAAAAATGTGTCAAAATTGTCCAAAGTGTCCGCCATAATGTCGCAGTCACGAAAAAAATCGCTGATCGCCGCCATTAAGAGTAAAAAAAAAAAAAAAAAAAAAAATGCAATAAAACTATCCCCTATTTTGTAAACGCTATAAATTTTGCGCAAACCAA